>NW_022589735.1:4689588-4778003 GCF_004348235.1 Phoca vitulina
AAGATTTTATTTATTTATTTGAGACAGAGAGAATGAGAGAGAGAGAGCACATGAGAGGGGGGAGTGTCAGAGGGAGAAGCAGGCTCCCTGCCGAGCAGGGAGCCCGATGCGGGACTCGATCCAGGGACTCCAGGATCATGACCTGAGCCGAAGGCAGTCGCTTAACCAACTGAGCCACCCAGGCACCCTCCAAGTGCTTTAATAAAACCACCGTTTTGCACCAAAGACATCTCAAGAATTCTTTCTTGGCCGTCGGCTTCGAACCCTAACATTCTTTCCTACAAACATGATCCTTTCCAAGTCCTGGGTAAGAATAACCCACCCCCCACCCCCCGTGGAGAGGATCACCCACTGGGTTTCCCGCAGGGTCATGGAGATGAAATGATCAGTCCTGGAATCTCTGGGTCTGCTGCAGTCACTGCTGGTGCCTTGCTCCTACCCCCCGCCCCCCACATTAGCATGTCAACTGCATGGCTTCCAACCACAAGGTCTGGAGAAAGTCTTTGTCCTAGGGCTTTCTCCGGCCAGTGGAACCTGCTCAGCCCATGCACAGAGCAAGCCTAAGTACTAGGGAGTCAACACCCCTCACCACTGGCAGCAGCCCTCAACCCCTGATGGATGGGACTTATAGGATCAGTACCCCAGCCCTCTCACCCCTTGGTTGTAGTAACTCTGAGCACATTCTGCACTGTATCCCAGAGCTCCTGAGTCTGATGCACCTTCAGTCACTCACAGAGTAACCCACTGGACCCTCTATTGGCTTCTTTCCCTTCTTGATCTTACTTCCTCACTCCCCACCCTGCACCGTCCAGTGTCACTTGGGATTAGAAGCCAGATCGATGTGACTCCAAAACCCCAGATCTTTCCATAGCACCAAGCTGACAATCACCCCCAGCCCTCTGTTCACAGCTGTCCCCCAGGGACAGATAGTGGAGAGGGGCACTTGCAGAGTCCTTGTCTTCAGAGACCACATTGGCCTCTGAGTCAATAGCTTATCCACAGGTGCTGCATTCCTGGCATTCCATACCTGTTTTATGCAGTCGGATTCCAACCCAGGTGTTTGGCTGTATATCCAAAGGCCAGGAAGTTTTTTTTTTCCTTTAAACTGGGCTGCTTTAAAGAGGCTATACCACCAGGGATTCTGGCATTGGATGCCCCTTTAGGTTCACTCCAATGCTGAGTATCTGTGCAACAGTCTACAAGGCAGAACTGGAAACAGAATGAAATATCCCCCTCCCCTTAGAAAGTCACAGTTTAACGGCTGTTATAATTGTTGGAGACTTTATGAAAAGAGACCACAGCCTAATTTTGGAAATTAACCTAGCACCAGCTGCAGCTTCCTGGCCCCAGCCTGCAGACATATATCCTTGTCTTCACACATATGCTCATCTGGACATGGGGTGGCCTCAGGGGGCTGAGGCATGCAAGATGAAATCCCACAAATCTCCATTATTAAATCCATGATATATTTCAAACCCTACCCTCTATCTCAGTAATGACACCTCTGTCACCCCTCCAAAGTAGGAGAGAGGGAGGGAAGGTGGGAGTGAAAGAGGGAGAGAGGTTCCGTTTTTCTCTGTCCACACGCACCAGCCTCTTTGCCAGAACCCTGGGAACAGTGAGATAGGTCTCATGCAATACCCCCAGCCCACAGAAGGGACTGTCAACCACCAACTGATTTAAATCTGCCCAATCTCACCTCCCTTTGGTCCCAGTAACCTCAGGTTGTCTTAAGCTAGTCCAGACCCATTGAGATGCTCTTCCCAGGCTACCCCTGGGGCCCAAACCTCATTTTTACTCCTCTTCCACTCTCCTCCCCTCTGACAACTTACCTCGGTCTCTCTCTCCAAGCAGATATATGGAAAACAAACTAAATACTAAGTGGGCTTCTCCATCAGAGGATAATCCAGCCCTAAAGAGGCACCTTTGGAAATTCTACACTTGCCTAAAACATGTTAGGGATTGTCCCCAAGTTCCTCTGGGTGTGTATCAACCCCTCTGTGGCCGCAGTACCTCCATGGAAAGGGCTTAGGGGTCTTCACTAAGGCATAGATCCTCTGTTGAGAGCTTTGCAGTTATTCAGAGGAATTAGAAGCCTTAGACTCCACCTTTAACCTCTGGATGTCTCCCTATAATCATCTCCGCACAACCTACCCTTCCTTCAAAACCCAGCCAAATGCCACCTCCTCTTGAAAGCCCTCCCTGATTCCCTGTGCCAAAGGAGGCCTCTCATGCTACAGACTTCCCTGTACTTCCCTCCTTGGGTGGTGCTCCATGTTACCCTCACTTGAGTGCAAGCCCCCACATTCTCAGTGTGCAGCAGGCTCCTGGGAGGTAGGCCTGCCTCTTCATTTCAGGCCCCAGCTCCCACCCCCATCAGCATAGAGTCTTCTTGCTGCAAAAAGGTGCTCAGTAAATGTTGGAGGAAGATGATGGGCAAACAAATAACTGTTTAGGTCTCTCCATGACAAGAGTGGCAAAAAGAAAGCACAGGGCAGATGACATTCCCCTGCCCCACATGACATCACTTTTTTGGATGATGACTCCTCATCAAAATGGAGATGGCAGGAGAAAGGAAGGAAGAGTAAGTAATGAGGAAGAGGGACAGAGAGTCCTTGATCATCCAGGGCCCAGTTAAAAAACAGGAAGTACTTTCACAGAAGGGTTTTAGTACAAGAAACAAGTTACAAAGTAGCCAAGGACAGGGAACAATGAGGCAACCTAGACATCACCATCCATAGCTAGACTCCACTGGAAGGCCACCAGTCAGATCTGGGAGCACAGAGGGCCACGCTGGCTGTAGCAAATGCAACCATAGAGAAGATGTGGCCACTGCCCTAGGCACTGCCCTAAACAGAGAGGGAGACACATACCCTGGCTTCTGCCTGTTTCTTGCCCTCCAGTTTCCCACTGGTGCCTCCCATTGACCAAACACAGCCTGAAGCCAGAAGGTAAGGGAGCCTGAGAAATGCCACCTGAGCCCTTGACTGCTCCTGTGATGCCAGTTGGAGCAGGGGGTGAAATGGATCTGAGAGCAACAGTCCAAGAGCATTCTTCTTTTGCTTCTTCTGTAACATAAGCATCTGTTCCTCCTCTGCCATGGTCCTGAGTTCTCCTTTCTGTCTATATCCCTCCCACCACCAACCTCTCCCCTGCCATGCCAAACCAGGCCATGAGCGTGGGCTGCTTCTGTGAGTCTGTTCCAAGAGGACAACCAGCCAGGCCAGTGAGGGAGGCTGGCTGGACCTTGGATGATCAGTCCCTGATCCAGGAACCCAGGCAGGCAGTTTGGCCTGGCCAGTCAGGATTGGGAGCAGTCGGGCAAAGGGAATCACCCAAGCTTGGTGACAGGCCCAGGGGAACTTAGAACTGCCCAGCTCCCTCACCCCACTCGCAAGGAGCCCTCCCCCCATCCCAATGGGTCAATAAAGTCAACTTTTTCAAGACCATATGGTTGACCTGGCCTCTTAGGGCTTCAGGATGCCTCTAAGACATGGATTTGGCTACCACCCTCTAATTCATTCTGATGAGAGCCACCAGAGGTTTGATCCACAAGAGGGAGGAATTAGGAAGGCTGCTCTGCAGAATCTCGAAGCCAGTGACCAGTAATGCCGAGAACAACCAACTCTGACATTTAAGCAGAGCTCACGCGCCCATGAATGTTTACAGGAAAATATGGAAAAAATCCCACTTTGCAGAGAAACAGCTGGGTATTTAAAAGCTTTGTTTATACTCAAGCATCTGCCTCAGGAATCTGACATGTTAAATAAACTCATTACCACCCACCTTGTCCAAACTTTCATCAGAGAAATGGAAAAGGACCCAGAGGGCAGGTAGACCCTGGCTCCCGAAGTTCAGCCTCACAATTCCAAGTGGTCTTATCCCCACTCCACCCCAACCTTGAGGTTTTCTGCATCAAGGTTTAGCCTTGGTTTTAGGGTCTGCCATTGATGTTGAGAGACCCTGAGGCTATTTCTAAGCCCAGAAGAGATGGGGCAGTTAGAAACTCAAAGGCCAGGGGTGGCAGCTCAGCTCATACAGACAAAGTCATTGTTGGGGCCTGGGAAGATCCACACTCTCGGTGGCCAGGGTAAGTGTTACTGAACCAGACACATGTCCAGAGTTTGCCAGCCCCTGACCCTCACCGGGAAGTAAAGGCTGACCCACGGGACTTGGACGGTCCCCTGCCAGGCAGTTGTCACAGCCAACTCGGACAAGATGGGGACTCTGCGGAGGTTAATCTCCCATATTCTTGCCTTCCCCTCAATGGCCTTCTTCCCCCATTCCACCTGGGGGCACCCCAAAAGGCCTTAAAATGCCGGTCTGCCATCAGGCATCTTAGGATCAGATGCACACTGACAGGGAACTGAACCCTGAGCTCTAGAGCAGAACTCCCCAGTTGAGATGGAAGGGATGGGTGGTACAGGTTAGGGCCCCCATTCTGCCTGGAGGGCCTCATCATGTCCCACCGAGTCTTAGGGTGAGCAGCCCCAAGCTGGGTAAGAAGGACCCTGAGCAGCCAGAACCCATGCAATGCCCTGGACAAGTTTACCTCTCAGGAGGGAATCGTAGTCTCCTGGGTCCAGTCCACACCTCATCTCCGGCTGTCCCTACCACACTCCCCTCATCTGGCTCTTGTGGCTCCTCGATCTTCATGACACACAGCCTGGGGCTTCTTAGGCTGGCAGTCCCTGTGCCTTTGCCCGAGACTCTCCTCCTCCCATAAGGCTCTTCCCCACCTTCCCTTCAAGGACCAGGTCAACCACCACTTCTGGTCTCACCCTCACCTCCCCAGGCTCCTCACCCCGCAATGGACAGGGAACTCAATGGGGACAGGGCTCAGGAACGTGTCAACAGCCCTCCACCAGGCACACTTAGATTCCATAACTCAATTCACAGAAAGAGAAGCCATGTCACTTAATCGTATCAGCCATGCTTCCCCACCTGATTTGGATGGACAATTCTGTTCCACATATCTGACCTGTTGGCCACAGACATAAAAGGAACAGAAATCTCCTCTATTATCTGATCCAGCCAAGAAAATGCTAAGCCAACCATAGCGGCCAAAAATGCATTTTGTGTTTTCCATGTATCTACAGACTCAAACAAGCTTCCAACAAGCACCAAGTTGGTAACTTCTGACAAAGCCTCCCCTAGGTTTGGACAAATTTAAAGGATCCCCTGCCTTGCCACTATTCATTTAAGATAACCCATAAAAATGGGTGAATCAGAAGGGCTTACTCACGTGACAAAAGACAACATGGAATTCCAGTTCCCCTGGGCTAGCACTTCTTAAATGCTCATCCCCACCATGGTCATAATTTTTGCCATCATCCACTTACCATCTGTGTTATTAATTTTATATTTTTCTTCATATTAACATTAAAATGACTCTCTTTTATTCAAATTGAGCTTTTCTCATTCAGTGCAGTTTATTTTTCCTAATATCCACTAAGCCAAACACAAAACGACTAACACTCTCAAAAGTCTGTGCACAACAGAAAACTTTTTTGTCTCCCACTCAGGTCGAGCATGGCCACCTCAGGGGGTGGCCCCTGGTGGCTGTGCCTGCCTTTTGATGCTGCGGACCAAAATGTCAACACTTCTGCTCCACTTGATCAGGGACCTGGCACAGTGGTTACAGGGCCTGGCTCCCGGGCTGTCAGGCTGACTGACTAACCCTGCCCAGCAGCTCCCCAGGGCCCAGTTAAGGAGGTTACTGTGAGCAAAGTTTGCAAACACTGGAAAGCGGAAGGCAGAGGGTAAAGCCAGGCTTTGTGCTCATTTCGGGGATTAACCACACCGCTCAGGCTCCCACCCACTTGCTCTCCATCCTCTGAACAGCTCAGGCAGATACGGAGAACCAGCAGGAAGCCTGCTCTCACAAAGACCCACGAGCTGCAGGCCTTGCTGATGAGACAGACGAGCCCTGCCATCTCCTCACTTGGTGCCCAGGGGCAGAGGCCATAGCAACAGTAATAATGACAACCTGCAGCCCCTGAAGTCTCGCTGCACAGATGCCAGGCATCTTTTATCAGTACCTGGCACCATACCCCACATGCTGCCTAGCTGGGGGAAGACAGAAAGGCCGGAATCATAACTGTGATTTATGGAGCACCTCCCTCTGTGTCGGGCTGAGATAAATGCTTTGCATACGTTTGCTTACTTAAGGCTCACACAGCCCCTCAAGGTACTTATTACCAATGGGGAACTTTATTTATAAAGGGGGGGCCTGAGGCTGACCACTGAAGTGAAGGGACATGATCACACCCAAGGTCATGCAGCTTCTTTGAGTTCCCACAGCAGGAGTCCACCCCCAGTGTAAAGGGCTTCAACGCCCATGAGCCTTCTGCTGCTCCCCCAAACCTACCTGAGACCAACCTTCCCGGCCATTCTGGCGTCCTCAGATGACACTACCGTCCATTTTGGGGTGGCCAACAGAGACTACACTCTCCCAGGCTTGCGCACCATGCCAATGGGGAACACTTGTCTCCAGAATGTCCCATCCACTGTTCTGGGCCAGCAAGCAGCCAAGTTCCTGGAGCTAGGCTAGGTGCTAGATGGGAGTAAGAGGAAAGAAAGCTCAGCCAGAGAACTGTATTGGCAACCCTAGGGCATCTCAAGAGCAAACTCTTTACACCAGAAATCTTTTCCTTTTAAAGTAGCAGAATCAAAAGGAGAATCGGGGGAGGGGGGTGCCTGGGCGGCTCAGTTGGTTAAGTGTCTGATTCTTGGTTTCAGCTCAGGTCATGATCTAAGGGTCGTGGGACTGAGCCTGCATCAGGCTCCGCACTCAGCCTGTAGTCTGCTTGAGATTCTCTCTCTCTCCCGCTCCCTCAGCCCCTCCCCTGCTCCTGTGCTCTCTCTCTCTCTTTAAAATAAGTAAAAATCTTTTTCAAAAAATCCAATAAAAAGAGAGAACTGGCCACACCCCATAGGTCTTTGCCTGAGTGGCATGTTTGGATGCACCTGCTATGCTGCAATGAGTCCTCGGGGGTGCGGGCTTTGTTTGTGCCTGGTCAGGGTAGTCTGCAGGATGGGGGTTACTCAGAGGGGCTTCAGTCTCTCTGAGAAGCTGTGGCACCCTGCAGGGCCCCACACACTCTGCCCCCAGCCCGACTGTCCACCCTCATGCTGCACTGCCCCTCCAAAACAATCAGATTCTGATGTATCCATTCTCCTTCCTTGATTCATTCTATTAAATCCAGGACGACCGTCTTCTCATTACTACCTTTTTAAAATATAACTCACTTTCAAAATCTCTCAGCCCGTCTCATCTGTTTGATTATGTTTCAACTGACATTTTTCTAACATTTACAAACGTGTGCATTGCACAAAACTGGAAAATCTGAAAGTATAAAGAACATAAAAATTGCTCAAATCCAACCACCCAGATGTAAGCACCAGTAAAATGTTGGTATATTTTCTTTCCTTCTTTCCATCTTTTATCTAGGTCTGTGATTATTTTTAATTAAAAAAAAAAAGAATCATGCTCTATATAGCTTGTATCCTGATGTCTTCACTTAATACATTGTAAGCATTTTCTCAGGTAATTTAATGACAGGATTCTTCAAAAACATGATTTCTAATGACCACAGAGTATTCGTCTCATGGATGAGCCATGATTGAGTTAACTGTTACCATATTGTTGGACATTTCAGCTGTTTCCAATTTTTTCTATTAAAATAATGCTTTGATAGATACCTGCATACGTAAGTCTGTATATAATCTCTGATTCTCCCCCAAGATAAATTCATGGAAAATGAATAGCTTGGCCCCTAGGTATAGATATTTTTCAGACTTTTCATACAAAGCATTTCAGAAAGCTGCTTTAGCATCCCCACCCTCACCTGAATATCAAAATGCCCATTTCACTGTATCCTTAGCATCACTGGATCTTATCATTTTTAAAATACTTCCTCTCCTGAAATATGAAAAATTATGTTGTTTTAATGTGCATTTTTTGAATGTTAGTGAAGTTTGGCAGTTTTCCATATGCTTATTGGCCTTTTCCCTTTTTTTGTGTGGTTTGGTTATTCATATCCTTTGCCCTTTTTACTCTTGCACACTCCTATTTTTCTTACTGAACTGTAAAAGATCTTATATTGAAAATACGGAAGATAATGTAAATATTTCCTTATTCCTGTCTTCTGGTTTTAGATGGCGATGTTGACATTTATCCCAATAATTCATCTGGAATGTATTCTGATGTGTGGTATAGGACAGCGGTTCCCACATTTTAATGTGAAGCTCAGTGTAAACCTTAAAAATTTGCATTTCAAGGGATGCCTGGGTGGCTCAATCGGTTAAGTGTCTGACCTTTGAGTTCAGCTGCTTGAGGGTCTCTCTCACCCTTTCCCTCTGCCCCTCCCCCACGCTCTAAAAAAATCGGCCTTTTAAGAGTGCTCCAAGGAATCTGATGGCTGCGGCCACACTCTGAAAAACACTGATACAGAGTGAGAGGCTAAATTTTTTGGTAATGGGTTAATTTCCCCAGCTTATTTATGGAATAACCCTTCCTTACCAATTGTTGTGAAGTACTAAACAACAAATTACATTCCAATATCCACTTGGGTCTAACATCTTTTAGATTTTTGTTTGATATTCCCATAAACTGCAACGTTCATTTAGGGGAATTAGTATAAAAATAATAGCTCCTATTTATTGAGCCATTCCTATGTAGCAGGCACTACTCTACACTCTTGCCCCATAACAACTCACAACAATCTTATGAGGCAATTATTATTATTGTCACCATCTTAGAGATGAGAAAACCTAGGCCCAGAAATATTTAGCAATTTGACCAGGACTTCACATTTGGTAAGTAGTAAAGCTAGCACTTGGATCAGGGTAATTTAACTGTAAGCTGCTCCATGTAGTCTTCATGAAGCGGTATCTCACATACCTCCGACGGATCAAGTCCTCCAATTCATGAACATGGTACACTTCTCCATTGACTCATCTTTAATTATTACTCTGAGTAGTGTTCTGAGGGTCAACATATTGCTTACTCATTCCTAGATATTTTATATGCTTATAAAATTAAAATAAGATCTTTTGCACTAAAAACATTTCCAGCTAGCTATTGTTAATACTTGGGAAAACTACTGTAAAGTATCTATTCAGCCTGGCCATCTTACTGAACTCTTATTAATGCTAATAATACTTCTATTAGTGCTCTTAAGTTTTCTTGGAAGGTAATTACACAATTTTATTTATTTTTTTATTTTTTTACACAATTTTAAAATAATGATCACTTTGTTTCTTCTTTTCAATAGCTATACCTTTTGTTTTCTGGTTTCATGGCTTATTGCATAGTCATACTAAATGTCAGGTGGGAGGGAACATTCTTATCATATTGCTGGTTTTAATGGGAAGTCTCTACTGTTTGCTATTTTCTACAAAGTTGGATGTTGGTTTAGACAAATATTCTTTATCCTATTAAACGTTCTTTGCATCACAGGATTTTTAAATGTTAATTATTTCTGACAAAAATCTTTCTAAAATTTATTGACTTCTGTCTTCTTTATTTTTATTTTTTTTAAATACAGTTCTTGACTTAATTCCCCTATTTTGAAAGTAATTTATATTATAGATTTATTAATTTTTTTGAATGGGGAATACATATACATGGTAAACAGTTTATTTATTTATTTTTAAGATTTTATTTATTTGACACAGAGAGAGAGAGAGAGAGAGCAAGAGACAGAACACAAGCAGGGGGAGTGGGAGAGGGAGAAGCAGGCTCTCCGCTGAGCAGAGAACCCGATGCGGGGCTCGATCCCAGGACGCTGGGATCATGACCTGAGCCGAAGGCAGACGCTTAACAACTAAGCCACTCAGGCGCCCCATTCTTTAAATGAAAGACTCAGAGCATAATTTTCCTTGACGATTCAGAATCACTGATTGCATATCCACTACTGTAACGTTTTGGGGCACACAAACATTCTTGCCTCTACAAGAATATGTCTCCTGACACCATGTTTCTTGAAGTCAGGGCTCTGCTTTTTATGTTTCTTTTCTGTGCTATTAAGTTGTCATTTCCTCCTGATGTCAAGGCATGTGTCTCTAACTATTCCTCTTAAACATATGCTGTAGTAGACTTCTAAGTTAGAAAACTCTAATTCTTAAAGCTATATATAAAGTGAGAATAAGCTCTGAGAAAGCAATTTCTTTATGAGTAAGAGTGAGTATTATTACAAATAAACCTTGAGCCACTTTGGCTGTTTTTAAACTTCTCCCTGTATTCAGTGGTCGTCAGCCCTGCTCCAGGGAGAGAGGACTCCAGGTAGGGGGAGCATTATTACCCCTATAGGCAAGGAAGTAAACATAAACATGCTTTAAGAACTTCAATAACAAAACGGGAGTAAAGCAGACAGTAAAACAGAAAATTAAGTTAACTGAGACACCTCATTCTACAATCATTCAAGAGGCTTCCTATGAAGTTATTGGAAGATTACATCCTAACACATGATGAAAGTTATTGTTATCAGTGGCCTTCCTACTTGGAAAGAGCATGGGAGAGAAACAATAAATAATCTACCTGGGCAAGTGAATTTTGTTTTATATATGTATATCTTCCACGCTTACTCAAGTACTGACACTGCACAAAGTTCTATGTATGCTAGCAACTCTGGGGGGACATAATCCTGGAAGAGAATTGAAAGTGCACACAAATGATTATAGTAAGAGGCAGCACATGTGTGAGGGCTGGGGCTGCAATTATCAGATTCAAAGAAACAGTCACTTTAGGTAGGAATGTCAGAAAAGCAAACAGGCACCCCTGTCACATGCAGTGAGAAAGAGGCCACGGAAAAAGTTCTGAGCCTGTGGGAATGGATGCCTGGGGTCGGTCACCCCCCTCTCCTGGGCTCTCCAGGCTGGAGCTGGCCCAGGCCCATCCTCAGTCCCACACCTGGCTTGTTTTTCTGGCACCAAAGATCCCACATACCCCTCCTCATATGCCAGTCTTACTTTTGTTGCCAAATGGCCTACAAACATTTCCTTTAAGTAAGCATACATATTTTTGAACAACTGGGTTTTTGCATTGAAAAGTAATATATGCATGTGGTTAAAACAAAAATTAAACAATACAAGTAGACATGCAGTTACAAGTGAGTCTCTCTTTTACCCCAATCCCCCAGACTCCCTTCTCAGGCACAACCACCAATTTTTAGTGTACCCTTCTAGAGATTTCTGCAAATGTACAAGCATACATGAATAAATACACATCCTTTTAAACAGATGATAGTTAGACACCTTGTTCTGTGTCTTGCTTTTTCCATCTAATCATCTATCCTGGAGGTGGAGTTAATCCTTAACCCAACAGGCTCAGACCCCCTCCCCCAAACCTTGGAAGGAAAGGTAATCTCTAAACCAGAGCAGGAGTGGTGAGAGGACTTGCCTTGTGTCCTCTGCCTGGAACACATTTCTGCAACTTGGCACAGCAGTTTCCTCAGACTCAGGTCTCAGCCTAAAGGTCACCCTCAGCGATGTGTCCTCTTGGGTCACCTTATCTAAGAAATACCTGCCGCCCCCACCCAGATGTATTCTTCTCTCCGAACCCTGTATGTTTTCTTCATACCAGTTAACAGGGTATTCAACTACTTCATTTGCCCATTCATTTATTGGTTCACCATGTGTCTCTTCCCATGAAACAGCCTTTCCATGAGGTGCCAAGACCATGACTACCTCGATAACTGTCATTCTCCTGGTACCCAGCACACACTGCCCACAACAGGTGCTCTGTGCATACTGGGTAAGAAAATAAAATAACCTTATGACTTTACAAAGCTCCTTTGTTTCCCAAGTGAGGGATAGATGAGGCAGTATGAGATCATGGGGATAAGAACTAACCCCAATTTACTGATGGAAAAACAGGTTTGGAGAGGAAGTACAACTTGTCTGAGGCCACAAAGTGGGTCAGGGACACAGCCAAAATTACAACTCACACATCGTGATTCAAGAGCCATGCTTTTTCTATGTCTAGAAAATGCCAATTTGTACTGATCGAATCTCAGCTTCCAAAATGCCAGTCCTTGTTTTCAAGTAGGATCCTGACTCTACCGCTATCCACAGATAAGGGGCCAAAATCCCTCACACTCCTTCCTCCAATTAAGATCTAAGGATGTGTCCCGGGCCACCCCAGGAAGCAGCTAGTCCCTCAAGGGACACAAACTGTCCTCCTCACATTTGACAGCTATCAGGGATTTGGGATCCCAGGGAGAACCCAGGAATTTCCTCTCGCACTTGCATGGCCAGCCTTGGGATAAGAGGGCCCCTTCCACCTCTGACCTAGCCCCCCTACTACCACTTCCATCAATCAGTTTGCTATCCACCATGGAGCAGGTCCCTCACCTACTGCACCCCCAGGACCTGTATGCTTCAGCACGTGCCCTATAGCGCATAGTCAAGGTCAGAGTGGGGAGAAGGGGCACGTGGCCCCAAGGGGAAATCTGCTCTTCCTCAAATGGGCTGGGCTTTTTGGGAACTGCCTCACTAGCTGGCCCATTTGCAGACATTCCTGACCAACTACAGAGTTCTCCTCCTGGTGAGAAAAGGGCTATTGCCCTAGACAGCAGCTGGCTCCCCTCCAACTTGAATCAAGCACTGATCTTCATGGCTGGTCCTAGTCAGACTCTGACCACCATCAGATGAACCTAAAAGGTAACAGCAGAACTTTGCCACTTGGACAGACATTCATGTTCTGCTTGATTTACATCCTCTATAGATAAAGAGGCCATAAGACTTAGCTTCCAAACCAAGACAGTCTTAAAAATAAAAAGGGTACCCTTAATACTCACACCAGGATTTCAGGCATGAACCACGAATGTTCCAGGCAAACCTGGCATATTTCACCCTAACTATGGCAACAAGTCTGCTGTTTCTAATGGCCCTGAACACATCTCTGAGCTTGGCCCATCTTCCAACAGACTCTTCTAGCTGCACATCCTTTACTGCCTGGCATTTATAAAACTATTCCCAAGCATTTCACATCCACGTAATACTTTTGTGAACTACAAAAACAAGTATAATCTCCACATTAAAAACAAAGATAGAGGCATGGTAAGGTAAAGAGATGGCCAAGAACCCACAGAAGTTAGTGGCAGAGATGGGACGAGAACTCAAATTCCCTGACTGCAGTCCAGTGAATAAACCAATTCCATGTCCTTTCTCCACTGTCCACCAGTGCTGATTTACATAATGATCAAAATAGAAAAGGGCCCTTTTTGAAGGCACAAGATGAGCTTCCTCTAGGAACTAACAAGTCACTATTCAGTAAGAAATCCTGAGCTAAAGAAATTGCTCTTTTTATCTAATAAAATTTCCAGCAGGTTTAACTTATTTCATATAGAAGCAGGGAAACATATACACTCAGAGATGCTTGTATATTCCTCTTCCAAAGGTAATAACAGAATATGTAATCTATACTTCTGTGATCATAGCAGATCTCATTCCATAGTGTTGTGGGGGGCTGGGTCTTTCCTCCTAGACGTGAAAATTAGGGCTATCTTCATCACTATTATGCTCTACCTCTTAACATGGGGCCAGGCATGAGCAGGGGCTCATGAAGTCCATGAGTGGGTGGATGATGGATGGAAGGATGGCTGGGTGCGTGGATGAAGGAGTGCATATACAGATAGGTACATGCATGGACATATGCATGCCTGCTTGGAAATGAGTTGGTCTCCTCTGATGGGGGATCAGCTATATTTACAGATCTATCAGAACGTGATTAAGTAGGTCACAGTTAAGTTTGACCTTTGACGTCCACTTTTTTCCCACTGATAATTCAAGTGCTATCGTGCAAGAAAAGAAGGGAAGGAAAGGCATTGGAGAACATCCTAACCCAAACCAGTGAGTATAGTGAACACAAGAACCTGAGCTTCTGAGAAGTAGCAGCTTTGAAGGCAGCCAGAGGGCAAGAGAAGGAGAAGCAAACTAGCTGACTTGTTGGACACTTAGAGGTCCTGGGGTCTAGGCCAAGTGTGGGAGTGGTCAAGACAGGATACATGGTCAGGGTTGGGGGCAGGAAACATGGAGAACTGAAAAGAATTATGGGCTTCACCAGCAAGGAATTCTAATTCACTCTCTCATGAGCCACAGTGGTAATTTCATCCATTTTATTGTTCCTTTGAACTATAAAAGCAAACTAGTTGGTAAAATCAGCATTCCCAAGGAGCAGTCAAGACCACACAGAATAGTCTCGCTTAGCCAGAGACTTTCCATTGGCACCAAGCTTACGACAAATTTTCAAGCGCAAGTTCACTGCCACTTTCAAAGATGTGTGTTTCAGGATGGTCAAACTCCAAGCAAGGAAGTTGGGCAATGGCGGTGAAGATGACGTTAAGCACTCACATTTCTGGAAAGCGAATACTCAAGGTAAGCTCAACCCAAAGTATCCACTGTCTCCATGGATACCTGCAGCATCTCTGCAGGAGACGGGCCATTCAGAAGAGAGACCCAGGAACAGGTGGGCCCTGCCTAGTGTTTCTCACTGGACATGCTAGCCAGAAGAAGGCTACTAACCAGGCAATTCCCAAACCCTCCTAACCAGATCCTCACACTCAGATCTAGATAGGAAGCCTCAGATGTTTCCAATCAAGAAGCCCCAACCTTTCAAAGGCACACAATCCTCATCATTTAGAACCCATCTTGTAAAGGGAGTGAGGGCTGGGAGGGTTGGATCCTGGCATGAAAGAACAGTCTTTGTTTTATATTCTTCAATAGGATTTTTTAAAATTATAAAGTAATTCATGCTCATTGCACAAAAGAGAAAGAAAACAGAATGTTATAAATAAGAAAATAAAAACCATCCAAATTTCCATAATATAGAGACAATCATTATTAACATTTCTATAAATGCATATATGTATGCATGGTGTGTGTGTATATATATAATATATATTATATATATAGTTAGAAGCATAATGTACATAATTTTTGCATCCCACGGTTCTCACCTAAAATTACTTAAAAGCATTTTCCAATGGCATTCAATGTTTGTATTTCACGAACACCCACATAGCCTGTACTCTGCACCAGAAACTATTCTAAGAGCCTCACGAGCATTAATCCTCACAGCAGGCCTATGAGGTGAGTATTATTATCATCCCTATTTGCAGATGGGGACACAGAGCAGGCAAGTAGCAGAGCTGGAGTTCATAACCGGCTGTGTAACTCCAAAGGCCGTGCCCCCTCGACCACCATGCTGCACTGTCTCTGCAGCCTTTGGAAACCTGACTTTTTTTTTTTTTTAATTTTTTTATTGTTATGTTAATCCCCATACATTACATCATTAGTTTTAGATATAGTGTTCCATGATTCATTGTTTGTGCATAACACCCAGTGCTCCATGCAGAACGTGCCCTCCTCAATACCCATCACCAGGCTAACCCATCCTCTCACCCCCCTCCCCTCTAGAACCCTCCGTTTGTTTTTCAGAGTCCATCGTCTCTCATGGTTCTTCTCCCCCTCCGATTTCCCCCCCTTCATTCTTCCCCTCCTGCTACATTCTTCTTCTTCTTTTTTTCTTTCTTAACATATATTGCATTATTTGTTTCAGAGGTACAGATCTGAGATTCAACAGTCTTGCACAATTCACAGCGCTTACCAGAGCACATACCCTCCCCAATGTCCGTCACCCAGTCACCCCATCCCTCCCACCCCACCCCCCACTCCAGCAACCCTCAGTTTGTTTCCTGAGATTAAGAATTCCTCATATCAGTGAGGTCATATGATACATGTCTTTCTCTGTTTGACTTATTTCACTCAGCATAATATCCTCCAGTTCCATCCACGTTGTTGCAAATGGCAAGATCTCATTCCTTTTGATGGCTGCATAATATTCCATTGTATATATGTACCACATCTTCTTTATCCATTCATCTGTTGATGGACATCTTGGCTCTTTCCACAGTTTGGCTATTGTGGACATTGCTGCTATAAACATCGGGGTGCACGTACCCTTTCGGGTCCCTACTTTTGTATCTTTGGGGTAAATACCCAGTAGTGCAATTGCTGGATCATATGGTAGCTCTATTTTCAACTTTTTGAGGAACCTCCATGCTGTTTTCCAGAGTGGCTGCACCAGCTTGCATTCCCACCAACAGTGTAGGAGGGTTCCCCTTTCTCCGCATCCCCGCCAACATCTGTCATTTCCTGACTTGTTAATTTTAGCCATTCTGACTGGTGTGAGGTGGTATCTCATTGAGGTTTTGATTTGGATTTCCCTGATGCCAAGCGAAATTGAACACTTTTTCATGTGTCTGTTGGCCATTTGGATGTCTTCTTTGGAAAAATGTCTGTTCATGTCTTCTGCCCATTTCTTGATTGGATTCTTTGTTCTTTTGGTGTTGAGTTTGATGAGTTCTTTATAGATTTTGGATACTAGCCCTTTATCTGATATGTCATTTGCAAATATCTTCTCCCATTCTGTCGGTTGTCTTTTGGTTTTGTTGACTGTTTCCTTTGCTTTGCAAAAGCTTTTTATCTTGATGAAGTCCCAATAGTTCATTTTTGCCCTTGCTTCCCTTGCCTTTGGCGATGTTTCTAGGAAGAAGTTGCTGTGGCTGAGGTCGAAGAGGTTGCTGCCTGTGTTCTCCTTTAGGATTTGGATGGACTCCTGTCTCACATTGAGGTCTTTCAACCATTTGGAGTCTATTTTTGTGTGTGGTGTAAGGAAATGGTCCAGTTTCATTCTTCTGCATGTGGCTGTCCAATTTTCCCAACACCATTTGTTGAAGAGACTGTCTTTTTGCCATTGGACATTCTTTCCTGCTTTGTCAAAGATTAGTTGACCATAGAGTTGAGGGTCCATTTCTGGGCTCTCTATTCTGTTCCATTGATCTATGTGCCTGTTTTTGTGCCAGTACCATACTGTCTTGATGATGACAGCTTTGTAGTAGAGCTGGAAGTCCGGAATTGTGATGCCGCCAGCTTTACTTTTCTTTTTCAACATTCCTCTGGCTATGCGGCGTCTTTTCTGGTTCCATACAAATTTTAGGATTATTTGTTCCATTTCTTTGAAAAAAGTGGATGATATTTTGATGGGGATTGCATTGAATGTGTAGATTGCTCTAGGTAGGATTGACATCTTCACAATATTTGTTCTTCCAATCCATGAGCATGGAACGTTTTTCCATTTCTTTGTGTCTTCCTCAATTTCTTTCATGAGTATTTTATAGTTTTCTGAGTACAGATCCTTTGCCTCTTTGGTTAGATTTATTCCTAGGTATCTTATGGTTTTGGGTGTGGAAACCTGACTTTTTATGACTCCAGAATATTCCAGTTGGGTCCCTTGTGATTGGAGCAATGCCATGTTTAAGACCTCAAAGTCCCTTCCGGCCAAGGTCCTTCCAGCCTCTGAATTTGTTGACTCTAGGAAGAGGATCCTGGCTATCAGTTGCCTCAACAGTTGACTACAAGCTATATATAGCAAAGTGGGGGAAACACTGCCAAAGAAACACCCATTGTAAGAGCATTAGCTCATTGACCCCTGCCCCCCGCCCCCAGGCCGGACCCCAGTACCCAGGGAACGGCTGCTTCTCTTGTTCAAGCTCCAGCAGGCTGCCTCATTCACCTGAGCTTCACTTTCTATCACTAACATGGGGCACTTTCACCTGCCTGACAGGATGTTGAAGAGACTTAAGGAGACAGCTAGATGAACCTGAAGTACCTGGCCCAAGCTGGCCCAGGGCTGGGTAGAGTACAAGGCTGGTTTTTGGCTTTTGTTTTTTAACATGCTTTATTTATTTATTTTTTTAACATACCTTGATTTATATGGCTATCACTCATTCACTGGGATGGGAAGGACAGACTCTGGAGTCAGACAAGCTAGGACTGACTCCCGGCCCTGCCATTTCCTAGCTGTGGGACTTTGGGCAAGTTTCTTACCCTCTGAACCTCGTTTGCTCATCTGTGTATCAGGCGTCATAATGGCAGCCACCACACACACCACTGTGAGGATTAGATGAGATAATGCATGCCAAAGAACTTAGCATCTAGCAGGGACTCACTAAGTCATGGCCCTTCCTACTACTTCTTAGCTCATTTTCCTCATTCTCTGCTTTCCCCTGTGTTCATTTGTCTCTGTCAAGGTGGAGCCCTGGAAGGGGGCAGGGGAACCGCCAATCAGGTCTGAGTCTGTGACACAGGAACCCTCAAGCAACAAGAATTGAAGGGAGGTTAGAGACCTGGTCACCCTCCACTTCCCTTTTCTACTTCACGGCTCAGACCTGACCAGTGTGCCTGGCCACTGGCCACCACCACAGTCAGAGAGTACTACTGGGTCTTTGAAGGCCTCTTCCAGCACCCCAGAGAGTCATTAGCATCTGATTTCTAAAGGAATCAACCTATTCCTTGAAAGGAAAGCACTCTGAGGAGCTTGGTCCTGCCCCTGGGGCTGGAATGCCTGTTTCCAAAGCCCCTGTCCTTGGTTCCTGTGTGAGGTATGCAGGAAAATGGCTGTCACCACCCAGCCTGCCAGAGATGCCAGTGATAAGGCTCCCCAAGACTTTGAGCTGGTATGCCCCCCAAAGACACTACCCCCCCCCCCCCCCCCCCGCCCCCAGCTCCAGGGAGGGGCAATCTGGAGGCAGGGCCAGGCGTGCGGGGAGGCAGGCCTGCCTCTTCAGTATTTCCACTCAGCCCTCGGGCTACAAGGGAGGAACAGGACACTCCTCAAAGCCAGCATGGTAATTGCAGGAGGCATTAAGCTTAATTAGGCTAATCATCTGCCTGAAGTCATTCACCCTCAACCTCCAGAAAGTGTCTTCAGAAGAAAATCCCATAGAAGCTGTGGGGCTGGAGGGTGCAGGTGGAGGCTTAGGGCGCTGGTAACTAGAATTCCTAAGGGGCCTCCAGCATGGTCTCAGGAGTCTTGGGGGGTCAGAGCTAACCAGCTAAATCTATACCCAAGAAGGGCAAAAAGGGGGACTTCTCAGCCTCAGTCCCAAGCCAGGATCTGGGCCTGAACTCGAGGATAGGGGGTCTTTTCTGGTTTCCCTGTGAGCCTATTTGACTTGGTCAGTGGACGTCTGACCCAGGAAACCGTCGTGCCCAGGCACGTTCCCACAGGTTCTGCGGGTTTAGTTTCTCCAGCTGTCTGCTCCCCACAGCAGTGGCCTCCTGTCTGCCAGGGTGACTCTGTGTAACCAGCCAACTGAGAGACAGAAAAACTTACCCGTCTGAGTGGAATGGTTCCTCACTCAGAAAACTTCATGCGAGGCTACAAAGCCCAGCTGAGAAGGAGCAATCCTTTGCAACAAGGAAAAAAAATCCATTTAGCAGCTAAAATTGAATCCTAAACCCCATAATTCAAAAGCCCCAGGGAGTAGAGATACCAGCGGCCAAACCCTTGTGCATAAATGACTTCCTGGAACTGGGGCGTGGGAGAGAATCTGGAAGCTGTGTCCACCCCCAGGTCTGCAGAAGTCCACACACCTACAGCAAAAATCTCACTAAATCAAAACCCACTCATCCAGAATTCAGGATAGCTGGGATAAGGAAGGCTCGGTTCCTTCCTTTGTAATGGTTTATGGAAGGCACGTTAGTGAACACAATTGTGGGGGAAATACTTAGCCCCACTGAGTCTTCCTGATCCTCTTAGTTGCACATATTAGCACACAAGGAGCTAGGCATAAATAACCCTATTCTGTCCATCAGAGATGATTCTTGCCATTAGAAGCTCACTTTGTTGGCAGTGGACCCTAGCTTTGTATACGATCTCTACAAAAAGTAAGAGACGGGCAGTTTACGGATTGGTGCCTGCCATGTGCTAGAGAGGAGCGCTAATCCTCTGCTCTCTGCTAAGTGGCAGGCCCAGAGCAAGGTGATTGACACTAAGTCACCCCTCACAATAAACCCCGGAGGGTAGATGTTGTTAACCCAGATTTACAAAAAGAAGAAACCGAGGCCCAGAAGTATTGCATAACCAGCTGGGGTCACTGAGCAAGTGAGCACACTGCTGGATTCAAGCTCAGGTCAAAGCCTCTACACACGGCATCCCCAGGAATTCAACAATGGAGCTTCCTTTGGCGCAGCTGGGCGTTCACTGTGGCAGCCGTGTGAGGGATAGGGCAGGGCAGAAGCCGGGGCGAGTCCAGCTGGGCAGCCCACTGTCCCCACAGTCCAGCGGGAGATGGCAAGGGCCCAACAGAGGCAGCAAAAGGGTGGGAGCCCACTGGAGGGAGCTGTAAGGAAGTGAAGAGCTTGGGGAGAGAGGGCAGCTTCTTCAAAGACTGTTTAACCCCTGGGTTCGGGTCAAGAAGGGAAGAAGAACCACACTTTCTCCTAAGAGTATAGACAAGGTAAAGACAAACACTTCAAACACACATGACCAGCTCAAGGATAGAAGAACTTGTCCCTGGAAGGTTCCCAGGCATGCCCAGCAAGGTGGAAATTGAGGAAAAGCCAGACTCCCCAGGCACGGCAGCAGGAGGTGCCCGGGGGAGGAGGCAGCCCTCAGCAGTGAAAGCCTCTCACATGGACATAAAACACCATGCAGAGTTCTTATGAGGTCCCCCCCCAGAGCCCTGCAAGGATACTAAGCAGCCAGACATTACAGATGGAGACCTTGGTGTCTAAGGCCATAAATGACTTACCCACCCCAGGATGGGTGGCCCTAGCCAGTGGTCAGAACTTCCCAAGGTCACTCCCTCTCCAGTGCCAGCCCTTTGCTCTCTGGCGTCTTCTTCTGTGGTTGGGTTTGTGACTTCCCGCTTCTGTGACCAACTCTGTGAGGCCAGGGGAGGGATAACTGTTCATTCATCCAGTCAGTCAGCCAGTCAATAGACACTTGAGTGCCTACCATGCGCCAGGCACGGTGTTTGGTCCTGGGATATGACACTGAACACACAGTCCCTGCAGGGGAAGACATTCCAGGCAAGGATTGCAGGCAAGGAGCACAGAAGTAGGGGCTACAAAGGGGAAGGAGCCAGCGGAAGGTTGGTCAGGGAGATAGCATTTGGGCATGACTTTTCACAGATACCAGCCTGGGAAGAAGAGAAGAGAAGAGGTGCTCCTTCCCAACCCAGCCACTCCACCTGGGGGAGTGCAGCTGGGTGCCAGGTACACCTCCTCAGAGGACCCTGGCGCCACTGTCCCTAAGCTGAAGACCCTCAGATCGTCAAACCGACATCCTCAGGGCTTGAACACTGCGCAGCAGAGAAGGCAAGAATGGCGACCTTGCCCACATGGAGAAGGAGGCCATGTGACTCATCTACTCCCCTAAGCTGTTCCACTTGGAATGTTCTGGCCATCACCAACTAGGCACCAGAGCGTAAAGGCCCTGGAAATGCCTCATCTACCTTATTATTTTAACCTACTTTTAATCAGTCAAAGACCACACCCAAAGACACAGTTCCGAGCATGAGAAGCTATAATGAGGCCAGCAGATGGAGCCTTGACAACTCTCACACAGCACAAGCGCTGAGTGATATATTGAGCCCGGAGGGGGTTGGCCAAGGTAGAAGGGAGTATGCAGACATACAAGTGGATTCTTTCTTAGATACGTTATGGCACGGACAGACAGGAATAAACTCCTCTTCCCAAAGTCACTGCCATGTACTGACCTCCCCAAAGTTGCCTGGAGAGGCAGCCCCATCCTGGGCAAGCCTGTGAGTGCTGGAGGCCAGGACTGAGGCTGTGCCCTCTGACTTCTAGCTCCTTGCACAGAGTTAGCCCAAAGTGGCAACAAGGAATATTTTCTGGACAAAATTTTGGGGGGAAGGGATGACAAGCAACTTATGGGGCTGGCCTGTGCCCTCTACAACTAGAGCGGCAAGAGCACCATTAATACTGGCAATATTGGATGTGTCCTCCAGCCTCAATTTCCCCGGCAGCCCATCCTGCCTCCAGCTGTTCTGGGCCCTCATGGATGATAAGTGACAAGAGTACCTGCAGACCCGGGCACAGCACGATAGAAACCCTGTCTGTGCTTGGTGAAGAAGAAGAAAGGAGAGCAGTAAGTGGCTTGATTACAGCAAACCCCCAAAGGCACCCCACCAGAATCTAGTGGGAAGGGGGGCACCGCCAGTAGCCATTAGGCCTAGGAATCCAATCAGTCAGAAAGCCCAGGAAGGATGTGCACAGCCATATAATCAGATAATGGTCCCCAAAATGAGAAGCAAGCATGACCATCCAGGTGGAAGCCTCCTGGCCATCCCTGTGCAAGAAGGATCCTTCCCAAATTCACGGTCCCTTTGCAACCATGGTTCTACGAGCTAAATTAATAGTAAGGTTACTGCAACTCCACTACATCTTCTCCCTCTCCCTGGCCCAGGCCCCATCTGCAGCCAGCTTTCCCCTGAGGGCACCGCTTCCCCGTGGCCAGCTTGCATGGAGGCTACTCCTTCCTTCTGCACTGGCAAGTGACTCCAAGCTGTCTTCACTCCCCAGAGCTGCTTCCAGCTCACCCTCCTCTGCCTGTACCCGAAGCTACTGTCCATCTGAGGCTTTGCGGTCTGGTCCTCCTCTCCTTGCAGTGGTCACCTGCCATCCACCTCCTTCACACCCCCTCACTCACTGCGGACCTGTGTGCAGACCCACTGTCCTCCCCCCAGGCCATCTGGGGCGACCTCAGCCTCTAGGGATGCCATCAGTCCTGACTTCCTTCTTACTGGTGGCCCTCGCCCATACCCCAGTCCAGGTACCCACACCCATACCCTGCACCCTGTCATCCCCCAGACTCGCTCTATCTTCCAGATCTTCAACTCAGACACCCCACCTATTGACCACAGGCTCCAGGCCTCCAGCCCTCAGGGCACTTCACTTTCCTAGAAAGCCCCTAACTCTGGAGCCACCCCTGACCTGGACTCCGCCACAGAGCCCCACTGATAAGCGGTCTCACATGAGGTGCCTGTGATCCTCCCACAGTCCTCTGCGTCAAAACTCCATACAGCAGCTCTTCTCACTCTCTTCTCTCAGACCTCCTCACACCAACACCCCCTTCCTTCCAGTTGCAGATTTATACCCGCATGATGAAGAAGGTATCCTATTTTCCATTCAGCAGTTTCTGATTTAATACCCCAAATATGTGTGACTTACTGTCCTAGGCACTGGCGAGATAGCAGTGAACACAACAGATAAAAGTCCCTATCCTTGCAGCTTACAGCCAACTGGGCGGAATCAAACAATTAAAAAGATGAATGAAGCAAATAGTATGTGACAAGTGCTAAGAGAAAATGCTAAGAGTGAGGACAGAAACTCCTAGACAGGCAACCCCTTCATGCCTGCCACCAGGGAAGGCACCGCATGGTACCTTGGCCTCCTCAGGGCCTGCTGCCCCCAAATCTCTGTGGCTTTTCCCAGCCCAAGGCTAGTTCCACCCATGGGCTCTGGGTCCCTCTCTCCTCACTGCTGGGGGCTTGGTCTCTTCCATCCATCCCACCTCTTGCCAGTCTCCCAATTCTCCCCCTTCCCTGTGCCTCCCTCCCCCAAACATGCTTGGGTCCTGCTCACTCATCCAGAAACCAAAGAAGACACAACTCTCCTTCCACCCATTTCTCCACCTTCCCCCAACCTGGTGCCCTCTCTCTTCCCACCAAAGCGAGGTTACCTCAGAGAGCTGCTTACAACCCTCGCTGCCCTCTTGCACTACAACAACGGCAGTTTCGTTCTATCCCTGCAACTGCCCCGGAAGTGCTCTTGCCAAGGTCACTGTCAGCTCCCTGGCCACATCAGCCTTCACCTTCTGACCTCCCAGCAGCATTTGCCCCTGACCATCTGTCTCCACGGCAGGAGCGCCATCATAAGAAAGTGGTGTGTGCAGCACTAAGGAGTTGACACTCCAGAGCCAAGCCGTCCTGAGATGGCAGTCCTGCTTCTGTCACTCACTAGCTGTCACTCTGACATCTCCACGGTAGAAGGGGACGAACACCAGCACTGCCTCCCCGGGTTGCTGTTAGATTGAAAGCTGGTATGGGGCATCCAGTGTTTCCCGGCACCATAGTGACAGTGGCCATCACTGTATCACGAGACCACCTAACTTTGCACACACACTGGGTACACAGACAATGAAGTCGCTGAGAACAAAACTGGAAGGAAGACTTACTCGTCTGTGAGGTCTGCATGTCAAAGGAGCAGTACTTTCGTGAATAACTTAGGGAAACCAGGGGTGCCTGGGTGGCTCAGTTGGTTAAGCGGCCAACTCTCGATTTTGGCTCGGGCCATGATCTCAGCGTCGTGAGATTGAGCCCCGCATTGGGCTCTGCGCTGGGCGTGGAACCTGCTTGGGATTCTCTCTCTCCCTTTCCCTCTGCCCCTCCTGCCACTTGCACTCTCTCTCTCTCTCAAATAAATAAATCTTAAAAAAAAAAAAAAAAAAAAAAGTAATTCAGAGAAACTGGAACACTGCTGACGAGTCAGCCATTGAGAAAATGCCAGACCAGGAGGTAGAAGTGTTCGGAAAGGTGGGGCCACACTCGGTGCAGGCCACTGGCCAGCAGGAAGAACAGAGTGGGAGTCCCCCACCAAGAAGGACCAGCTCTGTGAAGGCCCTGCAAAGTCCCCTCCTCCACGTGCCTTCCCCATTCATCCACCTACAGTGGCCCTGTGGCACCTTGCCTTTGGGACTGACATTGCCCCTTTCCCTCTTATTGTCACTTGGACTTGTCCTTCCCCACTCCCGGGCTGCACATCCCCAGAGGACAGACTTTGACTTTACCTAGAGGTACACCACTGGCAGCCCTACCCGAGCCTGGCACCCAGGAGAATGGTGCCTGAGGCCATTGCTGAACTGCTCAAGGGACAACTAGAGAAGCCAGCCAGATGGAGCAAAGGTCAAGGAAGAGGTTTCTTAAGGGACAGACTGGCTGAGTCAGCAAGAGACTGGGGGAGAGGAGGATGGAGGATGAAGACGAGAAAGTTCTGGTTTTGCAACTAACGAACCCTCTTTCATGGTGGCGGAGCCAACATATTTGATGTTAAAGGGGCAGGGGAGCTCTGCAGAGGGGTAGGAATGGGGACGCACAGGAGATCAGGGATGATGTCACCAGGAGGCATCCTTGAGAGAGTCCTGAGGGATGACCCAGAGATCCCAGGGGCAGAGGCAGGAAAGGCATTCCAGGAAGGGGGAACAAAGAGTACAGAAGCTTGTACAAGGGAGTGCATGGTATGTTTGGGCAGCCAGGGGGATGCTGGAAGGCTGAGCCAAGTGTGGCAGGGGCAGAGGAAGCCAGGAGGCCCTAAGATTAGATGCCCTGGGTCCAGGCCCTGAGCATGGCCACCTGGAGGCCAAGGAGCCACTCAGCAGCTCAAAGCAGGCAAGAAGATGGAAAGATTTGTGTCTAAGAAAGCTGTGGAGGCTGTCAGGCAGACAATGGCCTGGGAGGCAAGCTTAGAATCCAGGAGGCCAGAGAGAAGGCAGTCACACTGTCCAGCTCAGAGACTGCAACGAAGACTTAACAAAGGACTGTGGCAATGAGTAAAGAGACAGGTATGACATGTAGGTGCCTTATAAGGCTTGGTGGCTGGTTGGGGCAAGCAGGTTGGCAGTGAGAGAGAAGAGTAAGTCAGAGTGGTCCAAGTTCCTGGCACAGACAATACGGTGGAGGACAACATGATGACACCATTAAATGAGACGCTGCATCACAGAAAAACACTCTGCAAGGGAGGCCCCCAAAGAGGAAGGTGAACCTTAACACCATTCATTAGGGACCAAGCCAGGATGCCTGAGAAGGCCAGGAAAATCATGATAATGATATCAATAGTAATAATAATATCAAATATTTTGAGCACTTGCATTAATACTACTGAGCACTTTGTGCTGGATTCTGTGGATTCGTTGTCTCAACCCCCATTCCATTCTCTTTCTAACTGGAAGGTTGGAAAGCTAAACACATTTCCCAGACTCCTGCAGCTAGGGTCCAGGATGTGATCTAGGTTCCACCAGTCAGATACACTCACATCAGACTTGGAAAGCAGAAGTCCCATGTCCTTCAGCTGTTTCTAGCAGCAAGCGCGGTCCTGGAGATGTGGGGTTTCTTGGAGGCACATTCCAGGGTTCCTCCCGCAGCTTCCCAGTTATTAAGAGGTAAGTGTGTGGCACCAGCAGCAGTGATTTCTTCATTCTGGCTTCGTGGCACCTGGATCCCAGCTGTAAGCCTGAGTCCTGAGCTCTGAATTCTGGTGCCAGAGGCAGCGCAGAGGTAAACAGCCCCATCCTGGAGGGTCCATTCTGAACTGTCCTGGGAATCCTTCCAGGGGCTTGTCAGTGAGCTGCTCCTCCAGCCCTCCCAACAGAGTTGTAGGACCTCATTCCCTACCTTACATCTGCCCTTGCTCCAAGTCAGCCCCGACGTGTTGCACAGGGCACTGTGCTGGGCTTTTATATGCATTATCCCCTCACGACAGACCTACTGTTAGCTTTTTTTTTTTTTTCAAAAGAGGACTGAGTCATAGAGATGCTAAGCAATTCACAATAGATTACACAGTAAGTGACAGAGACAGATTTCAGCCCACTGCCAAGTGCACCGCTAGCCCCTACAGTACACTGCACTGATAGGGAGCATACTGTTACGCTGTCTCCCAGAAGCTGCCCTGTGAGCACGTCTTTTCCAGCTTCCATTAGGCTGGGGGAGGGGCAGAACAGAAGGAGAGGGACCGGGAGCCCACTGGATAGGCACTCTTTCAAAATCGTGGTGGGTTATGGGAGGACACTGTGGTGGGTCATTCTAATTAAAAGTGGGGCATAAAGCTCTGCTTGCTTAGCAGTTGACACCAATGAGGAAATTCCCTGTCCTTAGAAAATGGGGCAGGTTGGCACATGGAGGTTACCAGCAAGAGGGGGCTGACAACCACTCCTCAGCAACTTCACAACTGAGCTTGTCGGGTCATTTCATTCCCCACATCTGTAAAGTCTGGCCTAATAGGGCCAAAAAAGACACCACTTGGATGGAGAAGTGAGAGAAAAAGAATCAAGATATTTGATTTTGAGAGCTACAGAGGCTGACCCTTTAGACTGAAACTAAGTTTCCTCATACGCCCTCCCTCTGGATGGGGACAGAGGGACACAGCTTTGCAAAGGAACACTTGCTAATCCTTTTCCTCCCCCCAGAGATTTTTCCTTGGCTGCTTAGCCCATAAGTGAAGTCATGTGTCTCTGTGCATAAGTTCAACAACTACAATTTGCAGGGAGTTAATTACCTTCATACTTTGATCTGGTGGAGTTTCATCTCTATGGTTACCAGCTGAGTATAAACAGTTATCACTTGTCTCTTTTACATAAAATATTCTTGGAAAATACCCCTAGGGCTTCAATCATGGAAATCAAATATGCAGAATGTTCAGAGAACCTTTTAAGATTTTTTTTATATAAAATGTCTCTACAAACAAAAATAGATAAAATTGGGTAACCATATGGCTATAAATAATAATTCGAGGATTGATGCAGTTTGCTTTTTCAGCTCTAATTTGTAGTGAGCATATAAGATCTCCTCAGTGAGGCTGGTCTGGCGAGGGTAAGGGCTTGGCTGAGTGACAGGTGGGGGGTGCTCAGGAAACAGTGTCCAGCACCTGATGATGTTCACTCTGGGAGTATCAGAGTTGGGGGTGACTGATGCTCAGAGGGATCATTCAGGTAAGTGATCATTTAGTCCTGGTGCTTATTGATTATGCCTGCCTAGGGCCTTATGCTGAAGCCTTACGTGTAAATAGATGCGACGGTGTTGAATGAATGAATGAATGAATGATGAAAGATAACATTTATGCAGAGTTTACTGTGTGCCAGTCATTGTCGTGCACTTTACCAGTATTTCATGTAATCCTCACCATAGCACTAGGAGCTAGATATAACTGTCATTGTGCCAAATTTACAGATGAAGAAACAGAGGCTCAGAGAGGTCACACAGCTAAAGAGGTAGAGCCAGGATTTATGCCCAAGTCCATCTCAGTGTGAAGCTGCTCTCTCTACCCCCTTCTCTGATGCCATCATATGACAGGCCCACAAATGTGGATGTCATGACTGCCGGACAAAACTGAAATTTTCAAGGTGAGGGGCATGACAGCTTTCCTAATTTCCCAGGAAGGAGCTCCCTAGATGGGTGACCCTGATGAGAAGATGCTCCTGACCACCAGAAGCATTCAACCATTGTACATTGTAATCCCTGGTCAACAGTGTCTATCTATTGGTATCTCTATGTCCCTGATCAGTGGTATCTGCCCATTGGTAGCTCTATGTCCCTGGTCAATAGTATCCATCCACTGGTAGCTCTATGTCCCTGCTCAGTAGTGAAAATCCACTGGTAGCTCTATGTTTCTGGTCAACAGTGTCCGTCCGGTGGGAGCCTTCCCATCCAGTGTAGAACTGCCAGCAGTTCTGATCTCCAGGAGTCCATGAGGTTGAGCAGGGTTACCATGTCATGGCATACGATGGGAGTAGTGTCCAAGAGATTTAGGCAACACCCAATCCTGCCCATCCAATCTTGTCTCCAAATGGAAAAGGTGACAGGGACTATACAGGGTGGACCTGGGTGAGAGAATGAGAGGACCCACCAGAATAGCACTGCCTAAAGATGGAGGACTCCACTTGCCTTACCAGGGACTCTTTGGAAATGAGACCTGAGTCACTGCAGCTATGATTAGACTTCAAAGGCATGTGGATCACATCTCTAAGACTCAAAATCTGGGTACGGGGTCTGACCAATATATAAAACTGGGACAGAATATATGGAGTGTGGACTACCTATCAAAGCCCTGGGTGTCATACTCCCACAGAACTGGGCCATTATGATGGCTTTAGCTCATCAGTCAGCCCCTCAAGATGCCGTCCTCCATCTGCCTCTTGGAAGAAACTCTTGGAATTTTGTCTATGGTGCCAGAAATTGCAGATGCTGCTTAATCAAGTGCAAATGCTTCCCTAGATCCATCAAAGCCCCTTTTCATTTTCTGTTGTGGATGAGATCTGGCAGAGATTGGAAATAATGCATACATACCTGTTGAGTGTTGACCTGAGGTTAGCACACATAGGTTGTAATGGAGGTTGACACTCAGTCACAGCACAGAGAGCCAGCTGATGTTCCACTGCAGGAACAAAACAATCGGGCCCACTAGTCGACCATCCTCTCACTAAGGGCCCACTGTGTGCTTGACCCTGTGAATTCCAAGACAGAGAAGCCCTGGCTTCTGGCCCCAGAATGGAAGACACTGAGGACTACATCAGCTGTGACCAGAAAAGGAGGGAACTGGTAGATGAGAAAAGAGGAGGAGGAAGGAGAGACCAGCAGAGCTGGATAAAGTAGCTTTTCGTATACAGCAACCTTGAGAGCCTAGTCAGCAGCACTCTGAGCCCTGGAGTCTCGCTGGAGTCATCTGGAGTCTTGCTGAGTTCGGGGTGGGGGGGTGCTCCCTTGGCCACTACTGGAGCTCCAGGACTTTGGGCAATGGACCAGGCGATGGGCATTCCTGTCAGGAGTAGGATGTTTACCCCAGGTCTCTCCCTCCCACCTCGACCCCCCACTGTGCTCTCTCAGAGAGTTCTGCTATAGGTACTGGTGCGTTTGGTGCTTTCAGAGTTTCTAGAAGCCCCAAACATCTGCCATCCATTCTCCCACTACTTGTGTGGGAACCAACTCCTCCCCCAAACTCCCAATGCCCTCATTCTACCTTCCTGCTTCCCTGGGCCATGGCTAGACCATTTTGGGGAATATGTGTGTTCTCTCCCTCACACTCACACACTCACTCACACACTCACAACACACCCAGACACCCACACATAGACCCTCACATTCATACACACTCACAATAACCCACATACACTTGTGCACTCACTCTCACACTCACACACAAAGACCCTCACACTTGTACACACTCACAACCCACACACTCACACTCGTACATGCTCACACTCAAAGCACACCCATAAACACTGGCACATGCTTGCTCACACATGCTCACCCTCACACAAGCACAATCACTCCATCATTCCCAGCTGGCCTTCCTTTTCTTCTCACAGCACACCACACCCTGCAGCTTTCCTCTCCATGGCCCATCCCTTTCCCATTTCTGTTTCCCATGTTCATGTCCATGTCCGTTTCCTCCCATGTCCCATTCCCTCTGGCCCTTCTGGCTGAGCCCCTAACACACCCCTGTCTAGGATGATCTGCATTTAGCAGTGGACACCCATGACAGATCCATTCTGGAGCTGCCACGCCTCATCATTTGATGAGCACTTAACTACATACCAAAGGTGTGAACAACTAACAGTGGATCTTCAGGGACAGTACACAAAGGTATTTCGGAGTGAAAGAGCATTCCTGGAGCCACAGACAATGTCTGTTCCTAGTTACCTGGGCTTAGTTACATAGCCCTTCATGAGACCACACCACAGGTCTGAAGGGCTGGGCCTCAGTTTCTGCTGTAACACAAGCAGACCTGGGTGGTTTCCAGGCACTCTACATATTGTAATTCCCTGGTCCCAGAAGATTCCCATGGCCCTGAAAAGTGGGGCAGCGTTGGCAGTGGGGGTACTTAGTTTAGGTTTAACCCTCACAGAGCCTGACATGGGGACATAGGTGTGAGTGGCTAATTTAGAAGTAGTCCCAGGAAGCAAAAGTAAGGGAGCAGGAGTGAGTCTAGAGGAGAAAGGTCACTGTAAGGTGTGTTATCAAGATCACAGATCCAGGCGATGGGGGCTCCGTTCTGCCAGCATCTCTGAAAATGTGGACAGTGCCCCCCAGAACCATCCCCTTGAAAGGCAGAGCCGTGGGGCGCCTGAGTGGCTCAGTCGTTAAGCGTCTGCCTTCGGCTCAGGTCATGATCCCAGGGTCCTGGGATCGAGCCCCGCATCGGGCTCCCTGCTCGGTGGGAAGCCTGCTTCTCCCTCTCCCACTCCCCCTGCTTGTGTTCCTGCTCTCGCTGTGTCTCTCTCTGTCAAATAAATAAATAAAATCTTTAAAAAAAAAAAAGAAAGGCAGAGCCGAGTATTGGTCCACCAACTCCTACTCCCCATTGGCTGGGCTTTGCCTCCAGATGCATTAAATGGCCACTCACTCTTCCACGTTTCCAAGATGTCCTGGTATAAAGGCAACAGGAGCTCCTATAGGCTTGAGAAGGCTCTGGGGGAGAAAGCAACAGGATGCGTGGAACACTTGAGGCAGGTTGAGGCACAGTGGGGGCAGATGAGTTGGAACTGCCCAACACAGCTGCCACTGAAATCAGAGCAGGCTGAGGGAGGCAGCTACAACAGGCAAGTACGGGCCTTAGTCAGCCTCCATCCCACAGAAGGACCATCCCAAGAATACTGACATGCCAGGTAGTGTGCTAGGCATCAGGCAAACATCTGAGAACAACCCCGCTCCTGAGCAGAAGCAGTTCTTTCTCTGCTCTGGGCCTCAGTTCCTCTAACCCCCAAAGGGGGATCAGAATGCTTTCTCTACAGATGGTACAAAAATGGATGCAGGGCAGTGTACGACCCTCCAATGCTTTGCGCTCACATCATCGCCAGAAGAGGCCATGTCTTTGCCCAGAAAGGTACAGTCTAACAGCCAAATCACAGGTACCTTATAGGCAGGGGACAACTTTGGAGACAAGGCAGTCCTCGTCCCCCTGACATCATGGAGGCTCCTGCTTGAGCATCAGGTGGTGGGGTGGGGGGTGGGGGGCAGTATGAAGCCAAGTGCATGGGCCTTGGAATTGAGATGTGAGCTCGCAGCCCACGTCTGCCCAAAAGCTGGGTGACTTTAGAAAGGTCATTTATTCTCTCTGCCAAGGGGGGAGAGAGGGCTGCACATTGGGCTTGGTTGATAGTTTGAAGAGACAGTATCTGTGAAGAACCAGTACACAAGACCTAGCACAGAGCAGGCCTGCAGCAAATGCCCCCTGCTGGCCGCCCCCACCTGAGGGCCAGAGAATGTCTGCGGAGCTCCCCCAAAGCCAGGCTATCATCTCTTCTGCAAAGCCTCCCACTCGCCTTCACTGGATGGAACAGTGTGCGGGAGGGAGGGCAAGCGCAGGTGTTGGGGTGGGGGTGGGGTGGGCTGGCAGCAGCCCTGGAAGCGCTCAGGCTTTACAGTCCCCCAGCAGGGGCTGTGTTCCCCTCCACTGGCTCAGACCCTGGGCCCTCTGAGAAGCCCTGAGCTTAAGGGAACCAGGTGCCTTCAGTAAAAAAAAAAAAAAAAAAAAAAAAAAAATTCTACAAATGAAGGGTGACTTTGCAAGGGGAGTGTGGTGCATTCTTGGGGGCTCCAAGCGGTTTTACAGACCCAGACACAGAGCAAAGGCATTCAGGAACCACAGAACAGTTCCTATACCCAATAGGCTGGCGGGGCCCAGACCATAGGCAGGGATGGGGTTGGTAAGGCCCCTCCTCCAGCTCTTACTGGTCTCCAAAGGCAGACTCCCAGGCTGGCCCTACTGCAGGTGGGTGGAAAGAAGGAGAGGGAGAGGTCCAGCTCAATGAAAGTCAGGTTCTTGCAGCTCTTCTTGTTAGGGGCCTTACATCCCAGGGATGGGCTTTCCTTAAAAGCAGTTTTTCTTGTTGTGGATATGGAATGGGTACATGCAAGCCCTGGGTGAGAACACACCCAAATCTCTCCTCTCCACACAATCCCTGAAATGCAGTCCCTCTCAGGTCTCACTAAACAAATTTGGGCATATATAGAGTCAGGAAAATCAAGAGACTGGACTGAAAATCCATCTATAAAATCTTTTTGCAACACACAAGACATCCAAAATTCAAAATACATGAAAGCCTGTCAAACCACCAAATACCAAAACACAACCACCAAATGAGCAGCTGTGGCAAGAACCAAATGCCCACGGGGCGCCTGGGTGGCTCAGTCAGTTAAGTGGCTGCCTTCAGCTCAGGTCATGATCTTAGGGTCCTGGGATCGAGCCCCATGTTGGGCTCTCTGTTCAGTGGGGAGTCTCCTTCTCCCTCTCTGCTCTTACTCTCTCTCAAATAAATAAATAAAATCTTAAAAAAAAAAAAAAAAGAAAAAAAAGAAAACACCAAATGCCCATAAATGTCACTAATAGTGAACAGAAACCAAATTTTGATAAACTGATATTTCAGTACCTTGGTCCTTCAGCATATTGACTTTTATTTAGAGGATTGACCTGGGGCCCCTAACAGGCCAAGCCCAGTGCCCAGCAGATGCATGAGGTCATCCCAGAGCACTGCCATAAATCCCCGTCCTGCTCCATGGCCTTTGTCACCCCAGTGGCCATCCAGGAACCTGGGCACAGTAACACAAGCTCACCTTCCCTGGTATATAGGAGCACATGGTTGAGTGAAATGGAGGAGCCAGCCCAAAGGGCTCTCCAACCTTTGGCAAGTATGAACTAGAGAAACTTTTGGAGAACCCAAACTCAAACCACTAAGCTGGAAATTGTTCATATTTCAGAAATGCTGTATTGTACCCCAGGGTCCTTTTATACCTCCCTAGGCTATTTAAAGTGGGTATCAAATGGAGCAAACAGGGGACTCATAAAATAATGTGTACCAAAGGAAGACAAGTGCACATGGATCATACAGCATGACTGTAATTCTGTGAAAGTCTGCATGGGACAGCAGGACTGGCTCTTGGCAGGGTGGAGGGTTCCATGTTACCCTTTCTTCTCTTCAGTACTCCTGTACTATTTTCAGGACAGGATAGCTATATTGTTTGGTTGGGGGCGGGAGGCGGTTGCTTAAATTTTTTTTAAAGAAATGAGTGTTGCAGCGGCATCAAACAGACCTAAGCACCAAATTCAATTTTCCAATAAGTTGATTACAAGTTCCTGACACCAGCCTTCAAGGCTCTCCACAATGCCCCTGTTGCCCACAGCCGCTATCTACCTTTTCATGGAACCAGCTACTCCCTGACTCACCACACTCTGCCTCCAGGCTGTTCTGCTGTTCAGTCCCTATGGCTCTGCCTTCCCTTCCCCTTCTCTACCTGGGTATTTCTCTCATTCTGCAAGGTCCACTTCAAGCCTACCTGCTCCATGAAAGCTCCCTTGGCTCCCTAGCTAAATGGGCCTGCCCCTAGCCACCCTCTGAAATCCCAGAACTCACGTCTGGAACCCATTTAAAGGAATCTTCCCAGACTGCTGGCCTTTGGTCCCCTCCACCACAGACACGTCACGAAGCTGCCCACATCTTTGCAGCCCCTGCTCCCTGGAAAAGATGCGGTGCTCAGCAAGGGTTCACCTTGATGTTTTCAAAGGACTGTGCACATCAGAATAAAATAAATCCTCCATCTCAAGCCAAGGAGGGCCACTTGGGCAAACATACTTTTTACCCCAATCCAAAGGGATTTCCACATGTGTTACTCTTTTCCTCTACAGGATAAACAAAGTTAGTCTTTCCATGATATTTCAAGTATACTGTTAAAGAACTACTTCAAATGTTGTCTTCAAAGACAAAAATTCAGGAAAAGCTTATAAAATACTTCTGTGAGTCCAGCTGAAGAAGCAGCAACAAGAATGGTAAGCCTTCAGTCTCTGCCTCTTCCCTTTGAAGCTGGACCTCCCAGCCACCTCACACAGGGGCAAAGCTGCCCTCTTTCCAGGGCCTGCACCTGGACTCCAGCTCTGCCAGTGCTGCGGGAGGTACCTCCCCTCACATGGAGCCCTTTCCTCCACTGCAGCCCACAGGGCGTGCCCCCCTTCCTCTAACCTGCCCATCCATCCCCTCCCCCTGCCTGCCCCCCACTCCTGCCTGCCCCACACCAGCACACCTTCCCTCTTGCCTGTCCCCTCCTGCCTGCACCCCCATCTGCACATCCTCCCTCCTGCCTACCCCCCACCTTCCCCCTGCTACCTGCCCCCCCACATGTAACCCTCCCCACCTGCATACCCTCCCTCCCACCTGCCCCCTCCACCCGCACACACCCCCTCTCCTGCCTGCTCCCTCCCGCCTGCCCCTCTCCAGCATCCACATCTGGTTTCCCTTCCCCACAAGTTTCACAATGGACAGATTCTGCACTTCAAGGATTTATGGGTCCTGCTGCCCCTCCTTGCTTTTGATATGATTCCATTATGTGCTTAAAATCTGGGCTGTGCTCTTGGCTCCTGGGAGCTGTTTATGACAATTCTTTTACAGCTCTAAATCATTCACCGTTAGGAACGTGATTGTGTTCAGAAGCAATGTCTAGTTGCTAAGACAGAAATTTGCAATGTATCTCGGACAGTTGGTTGAAAAGTTTTCTTCATACAAGATTAATTAAGGCTAATGTTCACCTGGAAGGTAAATCCTCTGAGCAATGCCTTTGACCTTGTCCCCTTATACATGGCTGAGACACTGATTTAGAGGCAAATTAGAAACATCCCCACCCCAACCCAATCACTTCCTCCTTCTGCTGTGCTCCTTTCTCTGGGTGCTAGAGACCCACGGATAGAAGGCTTGGTAGAAATAAAAGCACCAGCACTGCAAACACCTCCCTCTCCTTAACAGAGTGGACTGAACCATCTTTCATTTTCCATCTCTGACTTATATTTTTCAGGAGAAGACAAAGAATTCTGGGAATAAGAAGACAAAGTGTTTATTCCCTGCTCTTTGGTCTAGGACTTCCCTTGGCCAAGGTTTCTCTCGCCTCCCAACTCCCTCTCTGTCACGCCTCCTTCACTGACAGCCAGAGAGATCTTCCTAACAGGTAAAACCTAATCACGGGATCCTCCTGCTTATAGGGTTCAGGGGTCCTTATCATCTAGGTGGTGAAGCCCAAGGCCCTGTGCAGTATGGCCCTCATTCACATATCCAGCTCTTCCCCCCTCCTGCACCAGATCCCTGCCCTACCCTCACAGCAGTCTACTGACTAGCTGCCTGTGACCTCCCCCTTCCCTGAGCACTTACTTAAGCTGCTGTTTCCACCCGGAATGTCCTCCTTGATGCCTGCCTTTTCAGACTGCCTCCTCCTCCCCCCTCCCCCACTAGAGCCTGAATGTCCACTCTGCCCCACAAGAGAGTTCACAAGTGTGCCTATCCTTCCCCTCCCTAGCCATGCCCAAGGCAGATCCGAGGGGGGCTCCACGTCTCTGTGTCTGAGACCACCACTTGAAGGAGGCTGGCCCAAAACCACATTGCTGCCCCTGATGCTGAATGTAGGGTGGCCATTTAAAATACAGGAACTTGAGTTAACTTTGGGGGTTTTGTATTATTTGTTTTTTAACTTTTTTTTAATTTAAATTCAGTTAATTAACATATAGTATATTATTAGTTTCAGAGGTAAAGGTCAGTGATTCATCAGTCTTATATAACACCCAGTGCTCATTATATCACATGCCCTCCTTAATGCCCATCACCCAGTTACTCCACCCCCCACCCCCCTCCCCTCCAGCAACCGTCAGTTTGTTTCCTATTGTTAAGAGTCTCTTACGGTTTGTCTCCCTCTCTGATTTCATCTTGTTTTATTTTTCCCTCCCTTCCCCTATGCTCCTTTGTTTTGTTTCTTAAATTCCACATATGAATTTCACACAAGTAATGAGTAACTTTTTAGGGTAAGTGTGTCCCCACATGTTGCATGGGCATCGTGTATTTGTGTTTGCCCAATCCGGCAACCCTAGCTAGATGGGAACTCTGGGACACCCTGCAGGGACAGGAGCTGAAGATCACATGCCTGCATCACAGGGCAAGGGAAGCAGTGGGGAGGCCACGTTCCCCTGTTCTCTCCTCCCCAGAGGGCAGCATATGGCTGTTCTGAGCACGATCCTGCAGCCAGCCACACTGCTTGGAGGTGAAGATCAGCTCTGCCACCGGCCAGTTATGTTGGGCAAGTTACTCACCTTCTCTGTGTCTCTGCGCCATTTTACAGATGGGGGTCACCCACCCTAGGCGTTTATGATGATTAAATAAATAGTTGTATAGCACTCAGGACAATCCTCGACACAAAGTAAGGGTTATATAAGCCTTTCACAAATATAAAACAAAAGCAATTAGCCAAGCAAACCCACAGATAAGGGGGCGAGCCGAGGAGATTTAATAATAATAGTAAAATAAAATAAGAACGGAGATCTGTGGAGCACTGGCTATGTGACAAGACACCGTGCCGCATGCTTGTCCTATATTAGCTTATTTAATCCCCACCACAGTCCTACTGCTATTTTTCCTATCCTATTTTTACAGATGAGGAAGCAGAGGCACAGAGAGGCAAATCGTGGTAGACTACGATTTTAAACCGAGAAATCTGACTCTAACTCACTAGACTGGGGTAAACTGTGATCCACATTAGTTCGTTCATCATTCATTCATTCATTCACTGAGCACCTGCTGTGTGCCAGGCCCTGGGTTCCTGCTGGAACACTGGCGTCAATAAGAAAGTCCTCTGAAGCTCCTGGACTGATGGGGAAGATCTTGAAGGAGCCTGTGTGGGTATGAGGAGCGGTACTAAAGAGAAAATGGGTCTCCAGACCACGCAGGCCGACAGCAGCGGCCTCTCCCAGACTGGGACAGGGGCAGGGAGGGGATGGGGCAGATGTGCATGGTCATGGAAGGCTTCCCTGCAAAATGACCTCTTTGCAGATTAAGAAGGTAAAACAGCAACCAGCCTGGCCAAGGGGCAGGGGAGAAGGCTTCAGAGGAACAGGAAGCTGTCCAAGGAGCTTGAGTTGGAGTTCTCAGGGAACTGGAGAATAGAGGGTGTGGCTGGAGGGGGTGGGGACACGCCTGCAGTACAGGCCAGTGAGGGGCAGCTCCCGGGACCCATTCAGGAGACAGGGCTCAGTGGACCTTCACAGAGGCCTGGGGGGAGGCCAGGACCCTGCTGTGAGCATGAAGCAGGACTGGCAGGAGCAGGACGAGGCAAAGCAGGACGAGGCAGGTGGGGCCTGCTGGGACAGGCCCGTGAGCTATGCTGCGGAAGGTGGGGACAGCTGTGACGACAGGGCCTAAGCCCTCATGGGGCTCACCTGCACCCCAAGAACTCTATGTGCTGCTACTGCAGTGTCAGCTGCAGGACGGGAGTGCCTACCACCCTGCACAGTGGTTAAGGTGGCCCAGCCTCACTGTCTCAACCGAATGCTCTTGAGTTCTCAACTGTCTCAACTGAATGCTCTTGAGTTCCTTTCAGAATAAGAACATTCAAATAAACTGGAAAGCAAGGGGAAAACCTTTTAAGAATGCCCGAAGTCCCGTCACTCAAAGAGCATGCTGTTTGTATCTCTCACTTTGCCATGTTGTATACAGTGGTTTCTGTCTTACATACTTGCAATCATGGTGTTTACACGAACTTGTGTTGTCTGTCCTCGCTGCATAAGCATTTACTCCACGAAATTCCACGGATTCTGTAATCAGGAGTCTTCATACCAGTATAATATTTCATTCAGAGCTCTCGTTGTTTACTTAACCAACATCCCACTGCTGGGCATTCAGGTTAACTCCTTATTTGCATGTGACATTTCCCCCTTATCAACTGTTTAAATAGATCTGAAGTGTGTTAATGGGGTGAAATAGTTTATTTCAAACCGTCCGGGTACATACTATAAATATAATGTCCCAAAATCTTGTACCAATTTATAGTTCCACCAGTGATGCTTCCGCCCTTTACCATTGTCTGCTTTGGATGTTACTCTTTAAAATAAATCTTCATTATCAGGTAGGACCCAAACCAAAATGGCATGATACTGCAGCATTAATGTGGTTTTCCTTGACTGCTAATGAGGATGCACATTCTTTCATGAGTTGGTTAATAATTGCTTTTCTTTCTGTGTTCCCCCTGAATTGCCCTTTGATGTCCTTTGCTCGTTTATTTGTTAGGGCCCCCTTTGAAAACATCTTTGCTTGTGTTCTTGATATAGTAAAGATGCTTGTCTGCAGTGAGGTGGTGTTGAATAAACAAATGGCAAGATAAATGCTAACGGTGGGTGTGTCACGTTTGCTGCAAGCATCCTGTCACATGTTTGGTGCAACACACAGGATCCTCGGTTACCCACCTGAGTGGCAGAGCCCCTCTGCTCTACAAGGCTGCCTGAAGCCTAATTCAACACTGCCTACTTACCCCCTGCACCATTTCCTCTATGCTTAGTTTCTCAGGCTCTCTAAACATTCCAAGTATAAAGAACAAAACCAAGAGTTGTCCTCAGGAAACCTCAATCTGCATCCCTCTCTCCCTCAGAGCAAGGCCCTGGGGAGAGGGTCAGTATGCAGAGCGGTGCGAAAGGAAAGCCAGCAAAGAGGAGGCAACTGGCTGCCCAGGGCCTCACAGGTTGTGGGTGACGCTGGGCGAAAGGTACACGGACCTCCACCATGGGGAAGTGTTGTCTCTCAGCTCCCTGGGCTCCCTGGGCAGGAAACCAGCCTTGACCAGTCAACATCCACCTGCTCAGCAGACCTATGGGGTGGCGCCCAGATACCTGCAGGGTTTCCTGGGAAAACCACACTCCTGCTCATTCACCTTCTCCTCCTCCCAGCAAACACTTTTCTGAAGCAAATGTGCTGAGAAGAACTGGCGTTTCTGGGAACATGGTCTTGCCAATGGCCACCTTTATCCACCCCCTTCATGCACGCATGCACGCACACACACACTCTCTCCCCTACCCTCTCCCTCTCTCACCTGACCATGTAGTCTACACAGCCTGGATTCAGCAATTCTCTATCACACCCCTGGGCTTTTGCCTGAAACACACTTTTATTTATTCAAAGATGTGGCCAAGCACTGCAGTAGGTTGAGGATGAGTAAGGAAGACACAGATTCTACCTTCACAGAACCAGCAGAACAGAGGATGACCCACAATACACTCTCAAATAAACATTAACATGGCACCATGTGAGGTTGCTGCACATACAATGTAAGAAGTAAAATAGGTCAACAGCACAGAGAGTGACTGCAGGCACAGGGACGAGGAGAGTGACAGTGTGACTGGGTCTCAAGAGTGACTATTTGGGAGAAGAGGGCCATCTGCCAACACCTGGAGAGCAGTGGTATGGGCAGAGAGTCCCGCAAGGACAAAGATCAGAGATAGGGACAGGCTCAGCATGTCTGAAGGAGAGGACAAGGCACTCTGGTAGAGCATGGCCACAGGGAGAAAGGTGGATGCTGCTCACGAGGGGACTGGCTTTGACTCTGAGTGAGATGAGGAGCCAGCAAGGCATTGAGCAGGGGGTTAACCCCAGGAGATCACTGTGTGAGGAGCAGAGACTATAAGGGGGCGAGAGTGGTCTCCTCCCATTGTCACCCGGTTAACACCTTCTCATCCTTCAGACTGCAGTCCAGTGGGCATTTCCTCTGGGAAGCCACCCCCACCCCCCAACCTGCTCAGATCCCTTGATGAGCCCCATAGCATTAGCTTCCCTTCATCACGTCTAGCTCTGCAGTAATTTCATGTGCATTTCTGGTTGTCTGATTAATGTCTGTCTTCCCCACTAGACTCTGAACTCCTTGGGAACAGGTACACCCCTCCTCCACTCACCTTATATCCCCAGCACCTTGCACAAGACTGGCACACTGTGGGTACTCAATCACTGTGAACAGAATAAATATGCAAATTCCTAGGATCTCAGCCAATTTTTCCACTCCCTCGAGGAATGATTTTCTGCTTATATTTCCTCCCACCTCTGTGCCCCCCACACCTTGCATGTACCACTTCCACAGAGGCCAGCATAATCACCTACACACACACACACACACACACACACACACCAGACTGTGCTCCAAAGGGCAGGATATGTGTGTGGTCCTTCACTGCACTCCAGGGATCCCCTTCAATCAGGCAGTGTTGCTGTGCATAGAACTGCCTCCCCATATCCACCTCACCCTGCCTCATCCACCTGCTCAAAGACCCCCCACATGAGCTCAGTAGAGTCTGCACCCTAAAGGCAAGTCAAAGGTCGAAACCCCCTCTGTCTCAGTTGAGCGGCATCACCCACAGACAGGTTGGCAGCAGAAGGCCCCCATCCTCTCCTGTACCAGCGACCCTGAAAGAACTCACACAAACAGGAGTGAGCTCTGCTTGCAGAAACACATGGCTATATTTTAGGACAGCTGGGTGGCACAGTCAGTTAAGCATCCGACTCTTGGTTTTGGCTCAGGTTGTGATCTCAGGGTCTTGAGAGCCAGCCCTGCACTGGGGTCCACGCTCAATGTAGAGTCTGCTTAAGACTCTCTCTCTCTCTCCCTCTCCCCCTCCCCCCTGCGTGTGCTGTCTCTCTCTCTCTCTCTCTCTCTCTCTCAAATAAATAAATAAATAAATCATAAAAAACAAAACACATGGCTGTATTTTGCAAACCAAAGATGAGCATACATAGACTAAGGAATACAACTAGGGACAAAACACTAGATTGTCTGACCTCTGGTCTCATCCTGGAAGTTGGGAAACTGGCCCGTATTTTTAGGGCCAACCACTTTCTCCTATAAAAGCTCAGTGCCTGTGATCCCGGATGCGGTTAGATCCTACTTAACTAATCAGCACTGTTAATTTAAAAAAATCTATTTCACATGTTCTGAGAAAGCTTGGTAGGTAAGAAATCCTTTTTGGAGAATAAAATGCATTATATTTTTTAAAGGGCAATTTGTATTAAAAGCCTTAAAATGGACATAACCCATGGCCCAGTGATTCTGAGACATGATCAATTTTTAAAGGGCCCCAAAATTGAGCTACAAGAATATCTGTCACACAGCACTGCTTCTGAAATAATATGGTGGAAAACAATCTACATGTCTAGCGGAGAGTAATTACTTAAAGTAATTATGACACATCTGTACAGTGGAATATGCTGCATCCAAAATACTGAAACAATACACAGCACTTATTGAGCACTTACTCTGTGATAGGGACTGCATTAAAAGCTTTACAGACACCATCTCATTTAATTCTCCCTAAGCTGTAAGTACCATTATCATCACCACCTCACAGATTAGAAAATCAATATTGAAAAGAGTTAAATCATTTGCCCCAGGTCACACAGCTAGTAGCAGGATTCACACCCAGGCAGTGTGACATGGAGACACCAAGTTCTCAGGCATGATGCTCTATGACTTCATACGACGCTATTAAAAAGAGACTGGAGAAGCAAAACCAGTCATATGGGAGAATGTTGATGATATAGCGATAGGTAAAACAAGCGGGTTATTGAATAGGACATACACACTGATCACATTTGTGCAAATGAATGCAAGCAAAGACAAAGGGTTTGAAAAGATAACACTGTAGGCATCTTGGTGTAGACCTCTGAGTGGGTGGAAGTGTGTGTTGTTTTTTTTTATGTTTTCTTCTGCTTGTGTTTTCTGATTTTTCTGTAACAAATGTTTTGGTTTTGTACTAAGAAAAAATTTCAAAAGATTAGAAATTTTAAAAATTAATGCTAATGCCAAAAAAATCACTCCCTTGCACTCATCTGCATAAACCCAAATGTCCAGCTGTTGGCCTTGCTTTAAGTATAGATACAACCGCATGCATAGGACTCAGGAAATGGCCTGAAGCCAGCTCACGAGCTCTGGCAGGCTCTTCATGGCCAAGCATCCTCTCAAGGCAGCCAAGGTTTCAAACTGGGAAGAGACAGTACACATTTTCCTACTCTGCCCCCAGCATCCTGCCCTCCCCATCCCCCCAGGACCCTCTCTGGGTATTTGCACCCCCAGAGAGTTAGTGAGCTGACAGCACAGAGCTGTGTGAGCTGGAAGAACCTGGCAGCTTCTGCCCTGGCTTCAGCTGTGGCCTGGGAGCCAAGCCCAGGGACCCTTGGAGCCTGAGACACTCCATCCCCTGTCGCTGAGTCTAAGAAGGAAGCACTTCCCCAAGTGCCTGAGGGAGGCAGGACAACCCAGAGACTGGAGCCCCAGAGCTGCAACCACATATACCAGGGCCCCTCCTGGCCTAGCCACCTGCTTCCTGGCCACATGATCTTACCCACGTTATTTCTTCTTCTGAGTCTGTTTCCATACCCATCAAATAAGGAATTAAAATACCAACTTAGAAAAGGACTTATAAGAATCAAAAGAATACATATTAAAATACATCCTATAATGATACCAATGAGTAACATTTCCTGGGCACCAACTATGGGACAGGCACTCTGTTGAACACTTTATAAGTGTGATCTTACACAGCTCTCACAGCCACCCGATGACAGGCACAGGAAGCAAAATGAAGCCTTAAAGTAGTGAAGTCACTTGCACTTCTAAGTAATGGAGCAGGAATTTCTGTTGCCATGCCTTGGCCCACACCACTCCACCACAGAGCTTGGCATATGTGGGGAACATGGACTTTGTCCAGATGGTTACCACTGCCACGTCTGCCTACTGGGCAGAGGCTTTAGAGAATGGTATGACAATGAGGAACCCCTGGCTTCCCCACCCCCACTCCCCGCACAGGCAGCTCACACAGCCACACACCACTTTAGGAAGCCTTCCTGTCAGAGCGACCAAATCTCCCTCACACCCACCCTTGGAGGCAGCCCCAGCCGCCACAGGCAATGGCTTTGCGGCTGAACAACCTATGCAACCTCCCTCCAGACCTGGCCTTGTGCTCTGGCCACCAAGGCTGCTGGCCCAGCAAGGACAACTCACGCCCTAGGAGTCAGGCCTGCTGGCACCCACACCTGGCACCTGCTCCAAAACCCTTTCAGTCTCAGAAGATCTGGGCCGCGGGCCTGGGGCTCTCAGCCGGCCCGACTGGCCAGAGGGAACCATACGAATCGGAAAAGCAGTACCCTTAAGCAGCCTCTCAAGCGTCGGGTACAGCCCGGGCACCGGCGGTGTGCGCGGGCTAGAGGCCGGGTGTGCAAGCGTGCGCGTAGAAGTGAGAGGGCAGCCGGTGTGAGTGTGTCTGTGCACGCGTGGCTCCGAGTGAGAGCCGCTGTGATCACGGTCCCGGGGCGGGGAAGGTCTCCTCCCCCCACCTCGTTGAGAAATCTCAGTGAGTCACCGAGTGGTTCTGCATATTAATGAGCTCGCTGCGGCGAGGGCAGGAGCGGATTTAAAAAGGGGGCCGGGCGGGAGGAGGGAGGCTGCGGAGAGAGCGCGGAGCCGAGCGCAGAAGCGCAGCGCGGTAGCCGAGGCACCCACCGACGGGCGCAGCGGGAGCGAGCGGAGCCGGGCAGCGCGCTCCGGGCAGAGAGAGCCGAGCCGGCCGGCCGCCCTCCCCAGTCCCTGTTCCCGCGCCCTGCGCTCCTCCGGCCAGCATGAGGCTCCTGTCGGCTGCGCTGCTCCTGCTGCTCCTGGCGCTGTGCGCCGCACGCGTGGACGGTGAGTGCCCGGGAGGTCCCTCGTCGCCGCCCCGTCCTGTCCTGGGGCACCCAGGCGCCAACTGCTGGGCTTCCCGGGACCCTGGAGGTTCTGGGTGGGCACCGAGGGAGGTCGGGGGCAGGAGATCCCGCGCGAGGCTGAACGGCACCCCGCGCTCTCTCTTGCAGGGTCCAAATGCAAGTGCTCGCGAAAGGGACCCAAGATTCGCTACAGCGACGTGAAGAAGCTGGAAATGAAGCCAAAGTACCCGCACTGCGAGGAGAAGATGGTTATGTGAGTTCTGGCTCCTCACCGTGAGCGTGTGCGCGCTGCTCTTAACCCGGTGCTGGGGCACAGCTTGGGGCTGGATCGGGCGGGCTAACAAACATTCCTCTGTGCCTCTGGCAAGGCCTTGGACCAGCCTTTGTAATTGCCCGGCGAGTCCTTGGGACGCTGGCGCGACAGTGTGAAAGAGAGTTTGGAAAGAGGGTCACTGTCCGGTGCTCTGGAAACAGCCCTCTGGGAGTTCACCCTTGCTAAGATTCAAATGGGCAGCCTAGGTGCTTGCACTGCCCACTTTTCTGGGATGATCAAGGGTTAAGTGGCTCCCGTTGTGCCAACTTTAGAAAATCCGGATTGAAAGCACTCAAAACACACCCAGAACTATTGTACTTGCACCCAAACTGGGAGTCGTGCTGCCTTCCTGTTACTGGAGAGAGAATAAAAACAAATGTCTTTAAGTCCTCAGACCCTCCTTTCAGAGCCTTTTTCTGATCAGGGGACCACAGACGGTCAGTTTTTGGCTTCTAGCGATTTCATTTTGGGACTGATCCTTGATCTTCCCCCACCGGCTGGACTCTTGTGGGTCCCTGAGCCTGAGCAGTGCTGTGCAAAGTGTTCTGCTGGGGTTAACGTGCCATGCGGCTGGAGCCCTGCTTAGTGGGGATGCGAGGAATATTTTAAAAACTGGGGCAGAGTGAGAGAACACTGAGTTTCCTTGCTCCTCTGCCTTCCCAATTAACCACTTGAGTCCTGTACCACTGTTTCCCCATCAATACGCACTTGGCCAGGAAGGAAGCCCTTGGCAAAGCAGCTACCAAATATCTGCCACGGACCGTTGGCCCCTCTTCCCCTCCCCCAGCAACAGGACACACTTTATTCTCAGTCTGGGCAAGAGCCTTCTGTCTGCTGGACCTCCTGGCCCAAAGGCCTCCACACATTGTATGCAAAGGCAGCCCCCACCCCCCACTGCCACCTGGGGGCTTCACAGTCAGGTTCAAGTTAGGGGAATTTGCAAAGCCATCAGGCTTGAGCTGGACCCCACTGCCTTTCCGCCCAGGCACTTAAATTAACCTCTTGTCCCTGCCCCCTTGCCTTGCAAACCCAAGTCCCGAAAAACTGCCAGAAAATCCTTTTTGGTGAGGGCCAGGGTTACACAAGCTGAGAGAGGAGCTACAAGCCCCCCACCCCATGGTTCCCAGCTCGGGGGCTGGAGATGACAGGGTCTGCACTCCTCTAAGTGCTGAAAACCACCCCATGCCCCAAGGCAAGGTGTCAAGACCTTTCAGGGAAGGAGAAGCAGGGTATGGGGTGCAGAGCCATCTCAAAAGGACAGAACCCTCAATAAACAGGCTTACTCCTTTTCCTGGCAAAACTTTTCAGAATAGAGAAGAAACTGACAGCAGCGGGCAGATGCGGGAAGGCCTGATGCAGCCTTGTGAAAACTTGCAGTGGCCTCTGGAGGTCCGAACACACTCAGCGTCTCCAAAACCTGATTCACTCACACCCAGGTCCCCGCCCATCCCTGAAGGGCTAAACATCCTCTCCCGTCCCAAGCTCCTAAGAGTCTCTAGATCAGATGAGGGGCCAGCACTTTTTGCCAAAGCAGGTTTTCAGCACAAAAGCTGAACAAAAGCAAGTTTTGCAGCTCACCCTGAGTCACCCAGAAATCTCTGATGAGGCTGGGGGTGGGGCCGGGAGGGCAGTCAGCTTTGCAAGTGGGAGTTCTTGCACCCGGAGACTCCAGATTTTGTAAAGGGCAATTTGTGTCGTATGTCCACTGAACTCTTGCCAAAACCCTCGGCACCCAGAACCGCTGAGAGAGGACGCAGGACCCAGAATTTCTGAGTAACTGCTGGGAACAGAAATCCTCATGTCTCCACCCCGCAACCAATTTTCACAGGCCCAATATTGTGACAAGCATTTGAGGACTGTGCTGGGAGGGTCGAGTGTCCTCCCCTGCTGCCCCTCCCTTCAGGACTGGGCATCCTCAGCCTGTACAGTGACCTAACTGAGGAAGGGCTTTTCATCAGGTTTGGCCACATCCTTTCTTTCGGAGGGCAAAAGCAGTATTGTAGACAGAGAGCAGTGGGCTAAATTCCCGCAGAGCAACCAGGTACCGCAGGGAGGAGAAGGAGCACACTCCCCCTGAAGCCTGGCCCTGTGCTGGACACCTAGAAGGAGGGACAGGACCAGGGGAATGACTGGTCTCAGGGAAGGCCAGCGAAGGCAGAGCCCAGTCCACAGGCACTAGCAGAAGATCCACACCTGCTCGAGGGAGCTGAGGCTGTGGTGGGGGCCTTGGAAACTCAGAGCACAGAGAAGGGAAGAGAACAAGTTGCCCAGAAATATTCTGCCCCTATACTGGTGGCAAGATTCTTTTCTCCCTGTCAACTGGGATAGTCGGTTCATGGTGGCCCTGCTCCCATCTAGAACTTGACATGTGCCCTGACACTTTATCTTTGGGAACCTGTGGGGCCCTAGCTGACCTCTCTCCTTCCCTTCTTGCTCTTCCCATTCCAGCCCCCAACTGCCCCTCTTTGGCCCCACAGCTCATTCCCCTGCACCCAGTCCATGAAGATCCCTTGCTTGTGCTGTGACCTCTCAGGGAATGGCCCCTCTCCCCTTCCACTTTTTCAGGTCCCCTAATGTGGTCCCTCATTCTGGAATACCATCCTTCTTCCCCCACCCAGAAGCTTCCTCCTAAATCCTGCCGCCCTAGCTCAGCCCTGGCTGAGAGGGGCGTAGAGGTTCTGGGCAGCAGTCCTGCCTCCCCATCCAGGCTGGAGCTCACACACTAAGGCTTCTCCTTCCCCGTGGCCATCCCATCTTCCATGACAAATACTAATGACAGTAACTCTTCACTGTGCATCTACCAGGTGCTAGGCATTCTCCATAGATTATATCATCTCATCACCCAATAATCCTAAGAGGTATGTCATATAATTAGACCCATTTTACAGATGGGCAAACTCATTCAGAGTTTACCCAAGGTCCACAGACAGACCTGGGATTCATACTCTGTACGATTCCACCTGCTTCCCTCCCACACGGCAAGGGCCTCCACTGGCTTGGAACACTGGCTGACGGAGGCCTGAAGGGAGGTCTTACTTTCTTGCCGGAGGCTGAGACAACAGGGACTTCATGCTCAGGAATCAAAATGGGCTTCAAGGCCAGCAAGACTTAACTTCAAGATCCGTAATGCCTAGCCCAGGGACAATCTTCAGAGGATCAAGTGGAACTGGGGTTTGAAGGGTCAGACAGAGACCACCTCTCCACCTCTCCATCCCAGGTTCAGAGCAGCTGGAAGAGTCCCCTGAGCTTTGTTCTCTAAGGGAGGCATAAGCCCTGTAAACAACAGCCTCATGGGGGTAGGGATGGGGTAAGGGGACTATCCCAGACTCTAAGGGCTCCAGGGGAAAAGTGAGAGCCTAAGGGGACACCCAGAAACTCCCAAAGAGCCAGCCAGGCAGTGAGCACATGGGCACGCTCCCATGAAAGGAGGGAGGAGGCCACAGTCTCTCAGTGTCCTGACTGGGACAGACCAGGGCCACCCACAGGCCACACTGAGGGGCTTCATTCAGGTTCCTCAATCCTCCACCCCATGCTGCTCCATTTCAGCATCACCACTAAGAGCGTGTCCAGGTACCGGGGTCAGGAGCACTGCCTGCACCCCAAGCTGCAGAGCACCAAGCGGTTCATCAAATGGTACAACGCCTGGAACGAGAAGCGCAGGTATGGCCCACCTCCTCGCCCCTTCCTTCCCACCTTCCCCCCAGCTCCAGATCCTAGACTCTATCTAGCTCATCAAGCCCCATCTAATGGGGGAACACCCACCACAGTAGCCACAGCAAGCAGATAGCCAGCCCTGCTTATCGAGCCCCACGCGGTAAGGAACTCACCACTTCCCAAAGCAGGCAATTCCTCTCTTGGACAATTGTAAGCATCGAAAATGTAACCTTTTGTGAACTAAAGTTTGCACCATGCTAACTTTTTAAGTTGTAGTCTTAATTCCTCTTCTTTTTAAAGTAACTTAAGGTCTCCGATCCTCAGTTTCCCTCTGTCAAATGAATGAGCAAGCACCTGGCGTGGCTCTCTGTGATTCTTGTGTGGTAAAACATGACCACTCAAGTAACTGGGGTTTATTAACTGTAACACTGGGTACAACAACACAAGATGATGAGGACAGTGCCTCACCAACAACATTCCCTCCCCTCAAAGTGCTGCATGCTCCCTGCTGCCCAGAAAGATGAGAGATTCCCTCCCATGCAGGTGCAGGGAGGGAACTTGGGCTTGACCCTTTAAAATCAGAGCTCTCCTAATCTCAGAGGGCAGCAGCAGCCAGATGACCATAGCCATGAACCAGACCCCTTGTCCTCTCTGGGCTCTGTTTCTCCATAATCAGAAAATGACTTTCTATCTCTAATCTCCTGGGGTCCTATGTTTGGCAAGTTCCTGGTTTCCTCATACCACATACAAGAGAGCCTGTCCCAGAGCACACTGACTCCTCACACACTCAGGGCCTGTCTACACCTGTACCTACCCAGCACGTTCCGAGAAGCGCTCGCGTGCACACACACAGAGGGGACTTCCTCAGGAGCTGGTGCCAGCACCAAGGCTAAGTGGAGGTGGGGAGTAACTTCCCTGGGAGCACAGGGCAGGAAGCCAGGCCTCGCAGGGTCACCTTCACCCTGCCTAGAGTGGGTGCCTGAGCTACCCTTCCCATTGTCCCACCCAGCCCTTCCACTGTAAGCTCAGCCCACGACCAGCTCTCCGCCGGCTGACACTTGGGCCCAAGCCCAATACCTGAGCCTTCTGTGCTGCCTCCAAAACTGCCTTGTTTGCAGTTGCTTGAAATAGAAACTGATGAGAGTGAGAGATTATTTTCTATAAATCTGATGGGAATGAAGCCCTCTTTCTGGTCAGGGCAGGTGGCTCACGTGGCAAAAGCAGGACCTGCCCCGTCCACTTTCACTCTCCAGGTCCTGCGTCATCAAAGTGGAACGAGGCTAACCTCGGGGCCAGTCCATGGAGGGGGTTGAGAACATCTCCACCAGACTGCTGGCAGACACTGAGGCGGTTTGCACACTTTGTCCCTCAGCCCTCCACCTGGGCCCTAGCTCTGATGAAGAGGAGGCAGGCATGGGACAATGCTGCCCTACTCTTTTGATTTCGGTAAATTCCAATGACGAGAGCATCTCTGTTACCAGGCCTCCCGTCACTTCATTACAAAATGAGCTCGTCCTCTTTCTGGGGAAGCTGAGGCATCCTGGGAGAAGAAGGGGGCAATTCCTTGCCATCCCCCTGTAAAAGGTTGAAAATGTCTCCATGAATGTACAATGGAGAGAAAGGAACTATCTCGAAGTCCTCTTTGCAGAGACAGTGAGAGAATGCTAAACGTAGGGTAGAGGAAGGAGAAGCCAGCCCGGCAGCCCAGGCCCATGGAGCCAGACTAGCAGATCCGCATCTCAGAGCCCCCAGCTTCCGGCTGCCACAGGAAGCAGTGCATCAGGCAGAGCACAATTAGGTGATCCTACTCAGGAATCAGGAAGGAGGCAGAGGAATCTGAGCATGGCCCTGGAACAGCCATGGGGCAGAAGAGAAGGGATTTAAGTACCTAAAGAGAGACAGTCTGGAAGGTGAGGGGGAAAGACCAGCTTGGGAATGCACACAGGGCCACAACCACTAGAGGAAGTGATCTTGAGCCACAGGCCTCCCCGACAGCCCTAGCCCCAGCCCTACTACCACCCTTCAGTCTTCAGGCAGCAGCTTCTAGAACTAGCATTTTTCTGGAGGACATGCATTCTCTGGGCAAAATACAAAGAAAGATGCAATCCTAAATTGAAGGAGGGGCTACCTGTCCTCCCATGTTGCATCCCTGCTCATGCTGCAAACAGACCTCGTTCCCACCACTGACATTCAGTGTTCATAGGGAAAATCTGAAGTCCCCTGTGCCTCAGTTTCCTCACATATAGAGACGGTTTGCTCCATAGGGCTTTGGGGATTGCAGAGGTGGAGGCTGTTGAGAATGCACAAAGCCAGATTTGGGTAAGCTTTTGTGGTCCGTGTGATGACCTCTGAAGGTTTCCCCACTGCTACCGCCACTTCTCCCCAGCTCCGGAATTCCTGGGAGGGGTGCTCCTAAAGACAAGGATGAAGCAGCTTAGCCACTGGCCTGTGGATCGCCTGTGTCATATCCTGAGCCACTGACATGGGTGTTTTCTCTTCCTAGGGTCTACGAAGAGTAGGGTGAAAAATCCCACATGGGAAAACTTCATACCAGCTGGGAGAGGAGTAAAGGACTCTGCAGATAAAAAAACAAAAAAACAAACCTTTTCTTTCTCACAGGCATAAGACACAAATTAGATATTGTTACAAAGCACTTTTTACCAAGGGTCAGTTTTTACATTTTATAGCTGTGTGCGGAAGGCTTCCAGATGTGAGACCCTTCTCTCGTGCTCCAGACTTTATCACACACTGCTTTTTACCGAAAAGGGGGAAACTTATGCCTTTCCTTTGTAAAAAAAAAAAAAAAAAAAAAATGCTTTTTTGTATTTGTCCAGACATCACTACATCTGAGCTTTATAAGCGCCTGGGAGGAACCCAGAGCTTGGTTTAAACATTTCATAGCAGCATTGCTCCGTTGCTAATGCAGGAAGCTTCCGCTCAGAGGTCCTGGCGCCTCCACACAGCTGCCATGGGCTCTCCTGGGCTCATGGTTGGTCACAGCCTCAGGGGGACTCCACGGTGGCCCCTGTCACCGGGCAAGCAGAAGCCGATCTCTCTGCATCTGTTCTTTAAGGAACTTGAGTTTGGCTGCCAGAGAAATGTGCTTCATCCCCACCCCACCCCCCCAGGTTATTTTTACATACTCTAGGAAACATTTCCAAGATTCTGGGATGGCAAAGCATAGGGTCCTTAAGGAAGGGGTTGGGTCTTCTCTCCTTCTTGTGAAAGGTTCACTGCTTCAGTACTGAATGCTCTGGAAGCACGTGAAGTTCCCAACACTGTTAGCAAAACCGGACAAGAAAACTTAAAAATCTACCCAGACACACACAGTGCACAGCTACAGACACACATTCTATCAATGATGGAGAACCTTCGGAGCATGCTTCTTTCCCTCGTTGCAACAGAACAGGCAGGACAGAAGCATTCTATCTGTGATTGCCCGCGTAATTCTTCAATGTTAAACAGTGCAGTCGTCTTCTGAAAGCCGAAACAGCCACATGCCCTTTTCTCTGTAAATACTCTCTTAAGAACGCCCCCTCCACACACTGCCCCTTCAGTACATGCCTCATTGTACGGCTGTGTCATATGCTATGCACATGTCAGAAACCATTAGCCTTGCATGCAGGTTTCATATTCTTTCTAAGACAAAAAGAAAAGTAATAAAATATATTTGAAATGTACCAAAATTCTAGACTACTGACTTTTTTTCTATTCAGTGAGGCCAGGATGACAATCAAATGTTTACCACAATGTGAATAAACAGGGACAAATGCATTGGGAAGGAAGGAAAACTGGCATTTCCCAAATACCTGTAAATACCGTCACCTTTGTGGAACACCATTACGGTGCTAAAGCAGGAGGCAATTCACATAGAGCACTCAGGACACCAGGGCATGACGAACACTTGGTAAATGTCAGCACCCTTGATAGTCACAAGAGCAGGCCACTCTGTACTTTGCACAAACCACCCACAGCCCCACATCCCTCTGTACCCAAATCAGCCAGGCCCTGAAATAGGCCTCTCTGTGCCCACCTGTGTCCCCCACATGCCACAGGACTGCCTAAAGGGGCAGCCTCCACCTGTCTGCACTTTTTGTGCACTACCCTAGGAACCAGGAGCCAGACACCCATGTGCATGTCACTTCTGAGGATGGTTTCCTGACGTGCACAGCTGCCTCGGCCAACACTTACAGGGACACACAGCAAATACCCTGCCTTAGCATGTCCTCAGCAGAATGCTGTGGTAGACCCTTTCCATCATGGCCTCACCTCCTGGCAGTGCCACATGGATTCCTAAGGAAACTGAGGACCAGAGAGGTTAAGAAAGTTGCCCAAGGTCACTCGTCACACTGTTCCAGTAGCTGAGCCTGACAGTCTTTCTGCTGAGGAGAGCAGGAGAGAGTGGGCCAGGGCCACATGAGTGCGGGGCTTGGTTCCACCTTTCCCTTCATTACAGAGAAAGAAAGAAGACTGGATAGGGAAGCCCAGACACCAACAGACAGAAGAGAGCAGGAGGGCCCCAGGGGGAGGGTGCATGCCAGGGCAGGGGAGAGCAGAGGCCAGGCCTCTCTCCCTGGGAGCCCTGAACCCTGCCTGGCCCCAGATCAGCACACCATGGGGGCTCACGAGGGAGGTCCACTGTAAGGAAGTCAGCTGAAGGACCCCCACCTCCAGCCTGACAACATAAAGGCATGACAGGATGGGGCCATGAGGTACAGGGTTCACTGTGCTACTCCCCGAGTTTCAGGCTTTACCTTCCACTCATTCTAAACACACCACACACACCCTTACTCTCTCTATCCCATCTGTGGTTCCAGTACCAGCACCTCCTTTCCAGCCCTGCTGGCCCAGGTGTCCCCTTGGTTTTCTGACCTCCCAAGGCACAGAACAGATTCTTAGCAACAGTAGCAATGTCCCTTTACAGTGTCAGGCACTGAGGTGGGCACTTGCCCTGTCATGCCCCCGACCCCTTCCCTGCCCCACTCTTCCCAAAGGCCTGTCCTGAGCGGGATGGCCACATCCTCGGGGAGCTCTGGCCCAGCTCTGCTGCTCATCTTCTCTGCCCAGCCAAACCCTCTATCACAGAGCTTTTCCTGGTCAGCTTGGATCTTGGGTCAGGACCAGCTACATAACTGCAAGGCCTGGGGCAAAATAAAGATGCAGGGCTCTCTATTCAAAAACTAAGAATGTCAAGATGGCCAGAGCAGAGCATCAGACCTTAGTACAGGGGTCCATGCAACTTACATGCCGCAAGCCCCATGGAGCCAGCCCTCTACCTGGGGTAGCAACCCTAACACGCATCTGGACAGCTCATCCTGGCCCTGAGTTATTATATGACTTGTACGACAATTTAATAGTTTTATTTTAACTTGAACATCCAACAAGATGTGCTCCTAGAAGCCAGGGACGATGTCTTACACTTGTTTGTAAAAACCTCTCAGAACCTATGACAGCACTTGTGAGGTACTCAAACGCTGTGAATTGATCTTAGTCTCAAGGAGCGCCCTGAGAACACACTCTCTGCACCCACTTACTGAGCCACCACTACGTGCAAAGACCTGCACCAGGCACCATGGGGAACACAGGCGTGGTCACGTGCTGTCCCGTCCTCAAGGGCAGAGTCCACCGTTCATCCACCCAGCCGCTGTCTCATGATGAAGCATTTGCTATGTAGAGCACGCTGTGCTGGTTGCTGCTAATGACCTTTCCAGAAACTCCCAGTCTACAAGCCAGTCACAGACTCAGCTGAAATTGCCCACTGATCTAAGCACACCATGCTAGAGGGCTGCACAGCAGACTCCGAGGCCGCTCCAAAGGGGTACCTCACCCAGCCTTGGAGGAAGCAACCCCTGACCAAGACCTCTCTCAACCTGGAGAGGGCTCATGGCAAACTGCAAGTCGTTCTCAGGCAACTATAGGAAGTGCTGACTCCATCCTGGCTCTGACGTGGCCTGTGGTTCCTGTGGCCACTGGTGATGAGACAGGCCAGCAAAGACAGGGAGCACCAGAGCTGGAAAAGTCGGGAAGGCTTAGGGAATTCAGAGGGGCATCAGGAACACCAGCCACGCCCCACCTGAACGTCCGGGGAAACCAGCCACAGCTCCAAACTCTACCCGCCATTTCATGCACGTCTCTTCCTCTCCCTTGTCTCTGCCGGGCCGTCTGGCCTGCCAGTAAGCCGTAGCTGGGGCCAGCCTCCCCAACCTCATGGGCAAGGAAGCCGGCCACAGCTTTCCTGAGCAACCTCCTATACGTGGAAGACATCAGCCTGCTCTTAGGAACCTTAGGGTATTTTCCTGTCCTCCTCTTTTTGACAAGTTGGACAGATATTCTCAGAGGTCACCAAGAAAGCAATAAAACCCACATTTTCTTACTTGTACGGTAACCTCTCCCAGCTTCCTCTTCACCGGACCGCTCTGATATGTGCCACCAGGGGGCAGCAAGGAGCGGGTGCACTGCCGCTCAGGGCACTCAAGATCCCTCTCACAGTGACAGCAGTAAACCAGTGGTCAGCGTGGCCTGTGAGCCAGACCCTGTGCTGAGGACCTTACCCATCTTATCCCACTGAATCCTGCTGACAACCACAGCAGGGGATTCTATCATTAGCTCCACTTTATGGATAAGAAAACCGAGGCCCAGTGAGGTGGATACACTGCCCACGTTCACAAAGCTACCAGGTGGTACACACACGGGATTTGAAGCAGGCTTTTGCTCCCTGAAGTACACACCGTCTCACCGTTCCTGTTGACCTCGGGCCAGCAGGAGACTCTGCCGTGCCCTCACCCGGGGCTTACCTCCTGTTTACTGAAGAGAGATTAATCATCCAGTCAACATGGGCCACACAGAGAGCCAGCCTTAGCCAGGGTTGTCTTGAGTGCGCCTCATTCATCTTTTGGAGGCAGAAGACCGCACCCCCCATGTGCTCCTCCCTTCTCCAGCACGGACCCCATAGAGCGGGCCCGACCACCGTGCCATCGCTGCTTGGGCCCACGCCTGGTAGACGCAAATTCTGCTTGAGAAGCAGCAGCTGGAGACTTTACCTGCCACGACCAAATGGCTTCAACAAGCAAGATGACTGTGCCAGCATCCAATTAGACTCAACATTTTAGCTAGAAACAAGGTGAAACCATTTTTGGTTTCAAAAATTAACTCAAAGCTGGATTTGAAAAGAATCAGCCCCGCTTCGTAATGAGAGCTGACATTGTGGGATGAGTAGTAGGCATGTCTAATTGGATGCAAATGAGACTCTCATCTCATAGTCAGTTATTCCCCAGAGCAAAAGGGAAGGTGAAGCAACAGGCTCTCTCTTTCAACCCATTGTTTTGTTAAAGGCAGCCCTCGAACAAGAATCATTTCTAAATTACAAAGGCTTTTGTCCCTTTGAAATAATGGTCTGCAAAGGCAGATTGGAGTTAAGTACATGCATTAGTACAGTCAAAAACATTTTATAAACTGAGAAAATGAGAGAAAGAATAACCTTCAATTCCTTGATCGCTGCTAAGATACCAACGCTTCTGATTCCCTGCACTTTGAGGGGCAAAAAAGTTTAATAAAAAGCTGTAACCACCGGGGCACCTGGGTGGCTCAGTCCTTAAGCGACTGCCTTCGGCTCAGGTCATGATCCCAGGGTCCTGGGATCGAGCCCCACATCAGGCTCCCTGCTCGGCGGGAAGCCTGCTTCTCCCTCTCCCACTCCCCCTGCTTGTGTTCCCTCTCTCGCTATGTCTTTCTCTGTCAGATAAATTAAAAAAAAAAAAAAAAGCTGTAACCACCACCACAAACAGTATTTACTGAGTGCTTTCTCAACAAACACTTTTAGTAGTCCCATTTTACAGATGGGGAACTTAAGGCTTAGAAAAGCTGAGTAACTTGTCCAAGCGGTCTTCAGCAGTGTTAAATCTTTGGACACTTCCAGGTAGGATGACCGTATGTCCTGGTTTGCCTGAGAGAAGCCTGGTCTTTGATTGTCGTCCCAGTGTAATTATGAAGTGTTTCCTTTTGCTCTCTTAAAAGAGTTCTAGTGTGATTGACTAAAATTGTGATTGCTCCACTTACAGGGCCTGGAAGGAATGTACAGAGGGTTTGGGATTGTGTGGTATCTGAGAAATGTTTAGTCAGTTTCCCCCCTTGAACAACCTACTCCTAAGCTAGCCCAGAATCTTCCTGGGCAATCTCCTGGTTTCTCCTGTTCTGCCCTGGTCTGCCTCCTCTGCTAAATAAAAATTGGAGCTGGCGCCTGTGGACTGATCTCTGGGGAGCAGGCACATGGTACTCTGGAGACCCATCTGTTCAATGAAGACCCAAATCAAAATCCCTATCCCCCTCTCGGTGTCTGTTCACATGAGATTCCCCAGACAATTGGGAGTATCAGATTCTGGTTTCAGGAGAACAAAATCAGCGGAGCAGCTGTACTTCCCAGAGGACTGAGGAAAATCGTTCCTTGACGATGTGGTTGGCATGCACTGCGAGTGGGGGATTAGCTACTTCAGAGGAGTGGTAATGGGATATGGGCCTCTGACATCTTATTCCGATGCACGGATCCTGGGGAGGGCTGAAGCATATCAGGAAGATTGGGGAAACCCTGTAGACCCGAAGGTGCACTCCCTCTCTCCACATCAGTTCTGACCACATCTCCCCTCCAACTGCCCGCTGCCGGTTTTGGTCAAGTCTGGAGCCCTTTCCTACCACAGGCTGCTGACTTACTTCCTTCTCTGAGCCTGGAAGGAGCTGCGGTGAGAGACAGGGCAGAGCCCCAAGACTCAGAGTATGCTGGAGCCTCACTTCGCTAAGCCACCTGGAGCAGTGGCAGCTCGGGGGGGTGGGGGGGAGCGCGGTAGCGGGGGTGCACGTGAGACCTTCAGTCTCACTGACTCAGCTCAGCTGTCCTCTCCATGTTTAGCCCTTGGGCTGGCATCCTGCTCCTGAGGCTGCAGGGTATGTCCAGCTGATGCTCTGCGTGACCTGCTCTGCCCCAGATCCGTAAGGGGTTCTCTGTACCTCTCCCCTCCCCCATCTATTCAAACAGCCCCTCATGGGATAGATCACAGAAGGGGCCTGGGCCCCAGCTCCATGTTCCAGCCCCAAGTGTCTGCAGAGCTGGGAATGCAGGCTTCAAGCCAGATGGGCCCATTCAAATCCTGGCTCCTCTCCTTAAAAGCTGAGTGACTACGGACAAGTGACTTAATTTCTCCCAAGCCCAACTTTAGAGTTGAGCATTAAATGTCTCAACACAGAAAGTAAAAATTCAATACACAGTTACTTATTATTATTACCATCCTACCTTTAAAATTTCCAACATAACATGACATTTACCAGGCATAAAAAGGTCAGATGTGGGGGCACATATCTACCAAGAAAAGAAATTGGAACCTCAATGAACTTCCATACCTCAGTTAATCACTTATAAAATAGGAATAATAATAATGCTTAGCCTCAAAGAATTTTTTGAAAAACACTAAATGAGAAAATTAAGTAGAATATGTAAAACTTTGTGCGGCACATAATAGGCACACAGTAAATTGGCAGCTAATAACAATAAATTCACGTTAGTCACAAGAATGTATTTAACAATTTAGCAAAGACTCTTACATCTGGGGGGGAAAAAACCTTAAAATCTAGTCTCACCTTGTACCCAGTAGCTAAGTTTCTTTAAAGTTATATATTTTTAAACTTTTGGATGCTGGGCACCCCCCCCCCCGAAAAGCTGGTGAATGCAATGCTTCCTTCTCCCTGAAAAAAAAAAAATGCACAGACTATTTTATAAACAATTTCAGAAGATTCTGGGATTCCCCCAATGTCATCCTGATGAGTCCTTAGATTCTGTGTGAGTAATTCCTGCCTTAGACCATTCCAGATGGGGCATCCAGAGGCTGCTTGAATGCTTCTACTACCAGGAGTCCCCCAATTCATAAAGCAGCTCACTCTGTTGTTGGAAAAACTGCTAAAAAGTTGTACAATTCTTCCTTGAACCAGGTCACTAAAAGATGCTTCCTGAGGTCTATCTTTGGAGCAACACAGAGGTAGCAGGATGCCTTTTCCAGGTGCCAGCCTTGGCATTTGTGGAAGGCAGGACCCAGGCCGTGACACGTCTGATCCTCTCCAGGCTAACCCTGTGCATCCTCTCAGCCATTCTAGGGGACGACTGCCAGGCCCTTTGCCATCCAGGTCACCCCGCCCAAACCACCTCCTGCATGCCTGTGGTTCCTTTCCTCTATCTAGGATATTGTGCTTTTATGAACGCCTCCTAAGTCCCAGCTACTGTTCTTAGCCACCTTATCACATCCATTAGGGCAGGCATCTACCTGATCCCCAAGGCCTCATCATATAAGAGCAGAGTTTCATGCCACACACACTCCCCTCTCCAACCCTGTTTTGGGCCAACTGATCTTATGAACCTAAGTGCACCACTGTACATCTGTCCCAATTAAATTTAGTCTCGCTGATTTCTTCCCTGACACTCTAAACCTTTCGGGAGTGTCTGGAATTCACATTCTATCACCCAGTGTATTAATTCTGTCTCTCAGCTTTGAGACGCTTGCAAATCCCATCCAAGGTAAGGCCATCAGTAAGACTTACACATCTCCCTGTGTTAAGCTCGAGGCAAAGTGCCTTACACATGTTGTCATTAAATTTTCACATCAACTCTGTGAATTAGGCATTGACATCTATACTATCATCCCTGTTTCATAAAACACAACGGAGTCTGATGGAGAGTCTGTCACTTGTGTAAGGCCACCCAGGTACCCAAGAGCCAAGCCAGGATTTTGACCCAGGCCCGTCCGAGCACACTATTTTCTACACCGAATGGCATTTTTTCCGAGGTATGTCCGTCTCTCCACCAAGGCTGTGGGATCTCTGACAATAGTGAATAGGTTTTGTCTCCGAATTCCCAGCCCCTGACAAGTGCCTGGTGCAGAATAGTTGTTTCATGACTAAGAGGAAAGCAAGGAAAGGGGTCACAGGGCTGAGCCCTGAAGCTCAGGTTCTTCTTTTAGAGCATTTAGTCTACCCTGTGGAACATTAGGATACGTTGATGTCCACGCATGACCAGAAGGTTCCGTGTCCCCAGCCGCCAGGATCGCGCTGGACTGTGACATCCATTCACTCACGTCATTGGAAAGCTGACCCAGAACAGTGGCCTCGCATCCCTCCCACACCCCGCTGCACCCGAGCCCAGCCGGGGGCTCTCCCTGCGCGCCCCCCTCCTCCCGCCCCACTGCCGGCCTCCTCAGCACAGGGGGCTCCGTGGTGGCAGAGAGAAGGTTCAGGAAGCCTCCGGCTCGAGACTTCTCAAATGTTCCTGACGAACTCAAACACTCCTTTTCATGAAATGGACTCTGGAACGAACTCCCAGAACTTTCATTCCGAGGAATCAGGCCGAGGGAACAGGCTTAAGACAATGACGGAACAGCGCCCCGCTGGTGTCAAACCACGGTCTGTGTGCCGACCCGGTTCCGTCCACACAGCACCACGTTTCCACGCACACCCCTCTCATGGCATACAACCCCTACCATGGCCTGTTCCTTCTACTACGGGCTGCAAGGTCTTAATTCTTCTGCGAACTATGAAGCAGGAGTCCCACTGAAGATACCCACATGGGTTAACAGACGGAAAGACAGACCCAGGGAAGACCCGGCGCTCACGTGAAGGAGAAAGAGCAGGGGCGCCATCTTGTGGTGACTTCACAACTTGCAAGCCTAACTTACCCCTTCCGCGGTAACACCATCCGGGCCTCTCCCTCTTCACTTGGGAAGCCCCTTCCCCGGCCTGTGAAGCCTAAGGGGCGCTGTGAACCACGGTGTCCACGCCCAGCGGTAGACACCATCCCTGACCCAGGATGGCCAGTCAGAGCCCAGCATCGACCCCCCCCCCCAGCACGCTGATTGGCTGAGGCGAGGACACATGACCCAAGAAAGCCAATCAGGGACTTCACAAGATTTACTGAGAGAAGCTGGAGCAACAGGCTTCTCTTTCCCATGATCACAAGCTATAAGGATATGGACTCAGGGCATCGCGGGTCGTGTTTGGGATCGTTTGAAGAAAACCTGCCCGAGCACAAAGCTAACACAGAAGGAATCGGGGCAGAGAAATGGAGGGCCGGGACTACAACCACATGGGTTAGCCCCTAGATCAAACTCTTCCTGAACTTGTACCCACGCTCCTCAGGTATAGGAGCCAACTCGTTCTGGTTTTGCTTAAGCAAGAATCAAGTCTCTGTCACTTGTAATCAAGAGACATTACACATCTATAAAAGTAAAAGAAAAAAATTAAGCCCAGTTGCAAAAAATAAATAATGCATACATTAACTTTATAATAAGGCTTTTAAAAGCAAATAACTATTAATACCAGCTCTACTAAATTCAAATGAAATAATTACATGATACAATAAATCTTAAAGCCATGGATCTCGATCTAATAGATTAAAATATAAAGTTAGTGGGGAAGAAAGATCTCCACCAACAGGTCAACAAGAAGTGATTGCTGAGTATAAAAGAACCTTTTCTGAGTATTTTGTATTGTCAAATCTCTCTTTGCAGCATGTGTGGCAATATGGAAATATCCTCAGGAACTGTTGGATAAAACTTTTCAGCCAATAAAACCATTTTTAGGAGTCCATCCTGAGAAAAGAATCCCAATCAAGGAAAATGATACTTGCATGGAGATGTTCACTGCAGCATTATTTACAACAGGTATAAATAAATAAATCAGCAAACTCAAAAGGTTAGGATACATGAATGTTATGTAACATCAATTTCATTACATATACATAACCAGGCAACCTATTCATACACCAACTACAGAAATATTTATTCAGGGGCACCTGGGTAGTTCAGTCGGTTAGGGACTGGACTCTCGATTTTGGCTCAGGTCATGATCTCGGGATCTTGAGATCGAGCCCTGCATCTGAGCGTGGAGCCCGCTTAGGATTCTCTCTCTCTCTCTCCCTCTGCCCCTCTCCCCAGTCACCTCGCTCTCTCTCTCTTAAAAAAAAAAAAAAAAAAAAAAAAGAAGAAAAGAAAAATATTTACTCAAACACTTGCTGAATACCAGCAATAATTTACTGAGTTCTTATTGTGGGCAATGTACTTTCCCTCCTTCACGTCATTTCACCCTGCAACAATTTAAATGTTATGGACTTCTTTATAAACCCTTCTATAAGTGCGTAATCTAAGGCTTGGAGGAGTTTATACCTTTCTGGTGAGAGTGACAAAGGATTTGAATCCAGGAGTCCTAATACAAACTCCACACACATGCTACTTGCCATGAAGCAGGTGAGGCAATGAGGTCACCTGAGTTACATGTATAGGCAGCACATGACCTCTGTGGGAGGTACTCTGTATTTTTAGCCTTTCCAGCTCACGTTCCAGGTGGAGGCAAAGGAAAGAGCCTTTATCAGCATCTGCCAGGGGTCAGGCACTGAGCCAGGTTCTTTGTTTCCACTGTCTACATTAACCCTTGTAATGATTCCCGGGGCGAGGTGGGGTGGGGGGAGACCTCACAAAACCTTCATTTCTACAGAAGCCAAGAGAGATCCAGAGGTTTGTTCCTGGTCAGGGGCATGGCCTCTTATCCACATGTGTAACAAAAAGATGAATGGGAGAAATCATGGAGACCTGCTCAAGTCACAGCAGAGGATAAGGAGCAGGGAAAGGTCTGGAGGGCTCTGAAAGTCAGGCAGAAGGATATCTGTGCCATAACGCCTGGAATGGGGAGAACAATACTGTATAAATGACTACCATTATAGGGCTCTTACTCCAAGCCAACACTATCCATGATTTCTCACCTCATCCTAAGAGCAGGCCTTCAATCCAGCATTATTATCCCATTTTACAGATTAGGACTTGCAGCAAGTAGTACAACCAGGCTATAGATAAAGACCCAGTCTCTCAACACCACAGCACGTGGCCTTTCTGGAGCCCAGCAATCTCCACACCTGGACGGTTGAGCCTGTGGCACATTTTCAAACACGAGAGACAGAGAGGGGCTGGGTGGCATACCTCACATGGCTCCGGGAGGGGTTCCGAACGGCAGCAGCATAGCTGGTGGGAGACAGCAGCCCAGCTCCCCACTAATTGTCCCTCTTTGTGGTGTTCAGTGAAGGACTCAGAAGAAACCAATCTTTGTGTCTTTTCATGGTTAAAATTCTACATAGAACAGAAACCTCAAAGCAGCCACCAAGCCAGTCTTTGTTGGGTTTCTAGGCAGTAAGGACGCTGCATCTCAACACTTAGCGCTCAGAGAGAAAGGGGCTCGGTTATTCAAAGGGGAACTCAACAAGAGCCTTTTTCTCCCAAGTCCTTGCAATTTTGGACTCACTTTTAATCCCCGGAAGAAATGTTGGATCCCTTTTCTCCTCCACATCCCAACGTTGTTCTTGCAAGTTCACAAACTGTCAGTGGAAGATTTTCAGAAGTTGGGCAGTTCCCACTTTGTTCCCCATTCTGATAGAACCGGTTTGGTTTTCAGAACCTTGAAACCTTCCTTTTTGAAAAACATCAATACATTCATATATATATAGATAGATAGATCTCAAGTTTCTAAATACAAAGAAATATATGCATTGTAGTTTCACAAACAAGCCTCAACTGCATTCCTTCAAAATAAGGTGCCAGGCAGGGGAAGCTGGCTAAATGTGCTTGTCCTAAAAAAGCATACATATCCTTAAAAAAAAAAAGCCAAAGGCAGGTTTAGGTGCCTGGGTTCTGCAAACACACCCTCCCCAGGTAGGAGAGGGGCTGTTTCCAGCTCCTTGAGGAATAAACAGCTTCTAAAGGCCAAGAAAGACCTCTTGCCTTCTCTGGGCCCCGAACTCCTCTATGGGCCAGTTATCATCATCAACATCATCACCAAAACTATCACTTGCAGAGCGACTAAAAGGCGCAGGGCCCTCCCTGAGACACATGACAGACTTTATTCTATCCAATCCTCAAACTTTCTGGAGAAGAGGAATGCTTACCCCCATTTGTCAGACGTGGAACCCGAAACTTAAGGACTCTAAAGAACGACAGAGCCAGCAAGTGGCAAAGCTGGAGGGAAGCCAAAGCTGAAGAACTCCAGTCCAAGTTCTTCCTGCCTCAACCTCCCACGCCTCTGCCCCTCTCCAAACCCGGTACCCCGCTGATAAGAAGATGGACAGACTTGTACCTTAGCCAGTGATGCCGAGGTGGGAGCTTTCCTCCTCCTCTCTGAGAAGCTTCCTGTTGACGCACCCACACGGGCTGTTCCCAAACAAATGCTCTCTGACCTCTCTCCCCAGACAAAGCAGTACTCCGGACTCTCTCTTCTTTATAACTCTTGTCAGCCAACCAACTGTATGCAAAAACCCTGCTCAAGGATTCTGGGATCCAACGACGGCAATGGTTCAGCCATTCTGGAGAGTAGTTTGACAGAATATTATTATCAAAAATGTTCATTTCTGACACTCTACAAAATATCTAACCGGTACCCCTTAAATGGATGGCACACTCAAACGGGGCAATTCAAGATGATTTAATAAAGGAAGGTCACTGATGTGCTGGGGCCAGCACTACCAGCCCATGAGAGCCAATGGCGACATTTTCAGAATGTTTATGAGCCAGTTCCTACATTGTTGGTAAGCCTGGAACCAGCCATGGTGGGAGAGTTTACACTACAGAAAGCAGAAAATGTTACAAATCAGGGTTTGGTTTGGTTTGGTTTTTCGGAGAGAGAGAGTCATTAAACATTTACCAGCACACCCTTGGAAGAATCTGTAAAAATGTGGGCAAAGTTAAGGGAACTCAAGTTGGATAATGCAGTCCTCTGAGGTTAGCAACAGTGGGGAGCTGTGAGCAGCCAAGCCCTGAAGGGGCAAGGAATGGTACCAAACCCAAACTGTAGCTGAAGGGGAGGGCAAGGGGACAGAACCTTTGAGAGAGGCGATCCCGTAGGGCAGGAGATAAGGGAAAAAATACTCCAATCTCAGCCCCTTCCCACCAACCACCTCTGGCCTGCTGTTGATGGAGCCCACCTGAAAGAAGAGGGTGTGGGAGCCTCCCCCTCCCCCACAAAGCCCAGAATGATTATCTTCCAGAGCACCATGCAGAGGAATGAAAGGTAGAACGTGGACCTGGGGCACCCTGTATCCAGAACAAGATGCCACCAATTATTAAATACACACACACACACACACTCTCTTTCTCTCTCTGCACAAGTACATATATGTATTTCCAGAAGAGCCCCCAAGTAACTGGTAACAGGGATTACCTCCAGGGAAGGATGCTGGCAACTGGGTCAGCAGAGGGAGACTCTTTTCATTAGACTCTCTTCCATACTGTTGGACTTTTATTTCTGTGCATATAGGTTTTTCTTTTTAACAGCAGTGCTTTTCTTTCTCTCTTTACACATTTGGGATGCCTAGCAAGTGCAGAACTCATTTGGTGGGACAGTAACTGGCCGCCACAGGGCATGATTTCAGGGAGCACCATTTGCTGAGGAGAGACAGACACCTCCTGGGAAAAGGCCATGCAGCAACCTATGGGGAAAGCACGGACGGCCCTGTGATACAAGGTAGGATCCGCTCCGGGGAAAACGTGGACTTGGGAGCTGGACTCTGCCCCAGATCGGCTCTGGGAACTGGGCAAGCCCTCTGAGCTTCCGTTCCCTGGCCCGTGGTGGAAGGAAACGGCCCCTAAGGTGGCGGGGCAGGAGGGGCTGGTGTGGGTGCCAAGGAGAGGGGATTTCCTTCAAGGCAGAGATTTTGTGGTCCCCGTCAAGGGACTGGAGTGGGGGTGGGGGCTGCTTCTGAACACTTTTTCTCTTTCCAAGTCCTTTGCACACACCTCGCAGGCCTGGAGTCTGGAAAAGGCTTCCCGGAGCGAGCAGATGCCTCTGGGAGGCGCGAGCCGGGCTCCCCCTTGTGGCTGCTTACGCAGCTCCCTGGACGTGGCACGGGGGTCCCCGGGGGAGCGCAAGGGCTGGGAAACGCTCCAAAGAAAGACTTCGCCCACAAGTTCACGGCCACCTTTGCCTCCTCCTCCCTCTCACCCTTTCAACACGGTGCCTTCGGAGGAAAATTCGCCCCTGTGGAGGCTAGCCCAGGTCCCACCCGGGACGAGGGCTGCGTGTCACCTCCTAAAAGCCCCTCCGAGGGCCTTCTCGCACTGCTCCATCGAGACCTTCGACAGGACAAAGTGCCAAAACAGAATGCTGTGGCATCTCTGTTCTACATTTAATAAGTGAATGCTTTGAACCTCTGGTAAACACGACATGAAATTTTGTCACAGGACCCCTAAGATTGTGGCAGACTTTTAAAACTATGAATGTGGAGGCACCTGGGTGGCTCAGTCCTTAAGCGTCTGCCTTCAGCTCAGGTCCCGGGATCGAGGCCCACATCAGGCTCCCTGCTCAGCCGGGAGCCTGCTTCTCCCTCTCCCTGTACCCCTCCACCCTGCTCGTGCAATACTGCAGTGAGTACCTTCTGCAAAAAAAGCACCCCAAATGTGTAAAGAGAGAAAGAAAAGCATTGCTGTTAAAAAAAAACAAAAACAAACATAAAAAGCCCTTGCTTTTTGAAAAGGTACTATATGCACAGAAATAAAAGTCCAACAGTATGGAAGACAGTCTAATGAAAAGAGCTGTGAATTCGTAGTATAATATGGTATGATCCGGAAACAGAGGCAAATTCAAAGTTGTAGGCTACCTACTTTCTCTCCAGCTTGTCATTTTTAATTATAAACTCACTGGAGATAATGTTCAAAGTTAAACGGCAGCCCCTCTCTGTGTGACAGGAGGGGCCAAATGACTCTCCTGCCCCTGCCCCCTCAGGCCCCTTGCCCCTACAGGTGCCCCCTAGGTCCCCTTTAGGGAGCACTTGCTAAGTAAGAGAGCTCCCATTCGTTCCCATGAGATGTTCAGAAAGCACATCCGGGTAGCCAAGGGGAGGGCTGGCCTAAAGGACCCGGGCTCCACACCTGCACTGAAGGACCAGGGATGCTTCTGGTAAAGTTGGAGCTTTCTGGAAAGGGCCTCATCCATCGGCTTCTTGGTGACCCAGGACAAGGGACTGAGGCCTGAAAGGCGAAAGGCCTCAACCTAGACCCAGATCTGTCCCCAACTTCCTCTCAAATGTCCTTTCAAGGAGCCACACTGTCCCTGATTGAGGCTCAGAGAAAGATCATCGTTACTGTGACAGAAAGGTGGAGGGAGGCCATGCCCACACTGGACTCCATTCCCTGGGAAATGTCATCAGCTTCCCCATGTGTTTAGCATCATGGTGCTAGGGGGCGAGTTCTAGAAGGCCTCGGCAGGTCCCCTTGTCCAACCCTCATATTTCACAAACAGGTAAACTGAGGTCACAAAGGGAACACAGCCTAATTATGAGGCCTTGGCAGGGGAACAATACCCTAGTATCCTAGGAGGCTCCCCCACCACACGCTGCATAACAATAGGAGGCTGAGTCCCCAGTGACCAAGGCCCTGGCACCAGCCACAGGGCCATGTGTCTTAGCTGCTGTGGTGAACAGAGCCAGGCCCAGGATGCAAGCAGGGGGCCACAGGGCAGGCCAGGAAGATCAGAGGCTTTGCCAGAGGCATTGTGGCCTGTAAACTGGAAGCAACAACCACCTCTTTACGACCAGGGTAGAGAGAAAGTAGTCCTTACAATCATTTTAATGGAAACTAAGAAAAAGAAGCAGAAGTCATGTGTTTCTATGTTGGAGGAACATTTGCTTACCACGCAAGCTTTGAGTCTCCATGTAAGCACTCCTTCCTCCCTGAAGCCTTCCTAGTTCTGTCAGGCAGGCTTGAGTGACTCCCTAACTGGGGGTCACCAAGAGCTCCCTGCTCTCCTCCTAGATGATGAGCCCCCCAAGGGTGAAACCCAAGGCCAAGGCTTCTCTGGGACACTCCCGGGAATAAGCGCAGTATTGAAACCTAGCAGGTGCTCAGTAAATATTTGACACCAACTAAATGAATAGCTACCTGGACTCATCCCTAATTACAATAAAGTACAAAAAGCTTATGAATGCAATTTGGTAAATCTTGATATCAAGGAATCAGAAAATATGGAAGAACAAAGCATAACAAGAATCCTTTGAGAAACAAGTTATCTTACACATACAAGGTTTACAGTGTTTCCAGTTCAGTGGGTAATCCTCCCATAAAAGTTCTCAGATTCTAGAACTCTGGACCAGGTATGACCGACCAAGGTTTATCAGCTCTAGACCCAAGGCAGCAAAGGCCCAGGGAGGAGAAGCAGGGTCAGGCTGCAGTGAGATCAGAATTCCATTTGATTTTTTGCTTATCTGTAACTTTCCTTTTTCAAAACCACTAACTTAAATTTGGAATAATATACTTAATTTGAAAACTAAAAAATAATCTAAAGATACACACTGTAAGATAGAGGGTCTCCCTGCCATTCTTGTCTCCACACACTCACTCAGGCAACCACTGTGTTAACAGTTTTCCATGCATGCTTCAGAGGTTTTTTAGGCTTAGCCAAGCAAGATGAGTATTTATTTTATATTCCCTCTTTATACACACACACACTATGGCAGAGTATATACACTGTTAGTCTCTGCTCTTGTTTTGTTCTCTTTTTTTTAAGATTTTATTTATTTGCACAAGCAGGGGGAGTGGCAGGCAGAGCGGGAAGCAGATTCCCCGCTGAGCAAGGAGCCCAATGCAGGACTCGATCCCAGGACCTTGGGATCATGACCTGAGCTAAAATCAAGAGTCAGATGCTTAACCGACTGAGCCACCCAGGCATCCCTATTTTTCTCTCTTAATATACCTTGGATACTTTTCTACATAGGTAGAGGTCTTTATTATTTTCTTACAGCTACACAGTATTCTTCTATATGGATGCAACATACTTTATTTACCGCTCCTCCTCTCTCAGGGATCGCTTTCACCTTTTGTATTTCAAACAATACTGCAGTGAGTAGCTTCTGCAAAAATATGTGCTTGCTCAGGTTTGCCACTTTGCCAGAGCCTCTCCATGTTCCTCAAGCTAACCCAGATCCTTCACTTTTGGCACGTCCCACGCCCGTTTATTTTCTGAGATCCACTGCTGCCCAGGAGGAGGGACCAAAGTAGGCAGCTCAACCTCCCAACCTGGCCCTCTCCGTGCCGGAGGCAGAGCTGGGCCTCCAGGTTCTCCTGCACACCCTTACCCACCCCACTCCGTCCAGGGCAGGCCTGCACCCAGGGGATGACTAACACTTCATGGGTGATGATGGAGCCATGGGTCCTCTCGAGTCGTACATCCGTCACCCTCTTCCACCAACAGGTGGCGCTGCTTTCCGCCTTTAGACAGTTAATCTGCTCCACAGGAAGCACGACTCCTGCAAGAGTAATAAACTCTTCACTCTGGGAATAAATGATGGCTTTTCAGCCGTATGATTATCCACACACCTCTCTACGTGATCCTCCAACAGCCTAAGGCCATGACTACAATTTTCTCTGGTTTCTCCCTTCTCGGTCCCTTTCCATGTTGCAGGTACAGACAGTTTGCCTCATTCCCCTGGACGCTGGGAGACAGAAGCACCCAGTAGTTATGAACTTGGGCTCTTGAATCAGACTTTTGTTCAAAATCCGATTCCACCACGTGCCTTGTTGCGTGGCCTCTGCCAACTGGCTTCACCTGTCCGAGCTTCCACCACCTCCTCTACAGGACTGGAGGACAGCACTACACACCTCACTGAGCAGGCGGGAGGATTAAATCAGGTGTCACACAAGCAGCGTGCTAGGCACACGGCAGGTGTTACACTGACCTGCTCTGCCTGCCCAAATTTCGCACCTCGCTTGGGAAGTCTTTCTCAACATACACTGGTCTTCCATCAGGTCGTCACACACTACAAGCTTGTTCCTGCCCCAAAGTCCGCACTTGCTAGGGCCTCTGCCTACAATGCTCTCCCTCTTGATCCCCCCATGGCTGGCTCCTTCTCATCCTTTAAGTCTCAGCTTCTGAGTCATCTCAGAGATCGTCCTTGTCACCTCAGCTAGAGTAGGGATCTCCTGTTTTGCCTCCCCCAGTGGCACCCTGCTTATTTAGCACCTGTTACCACCTGCTATCTTAGGTGTGCACTCATTTTTGTGACTGTGCTCTCTTCTCCTGTTGGAATGCATTCCAGGAGGGCAGCTTCATTTTCCTCGGGTTTCCCAGCATTGCACACAATGACCCCTGCACCCGGGAGGTATCCCATAACTGACTGGTGGATGACTGGCTGAGTGGATGAGAGCACGTAGGCAGGGTTGTGTTTGAACTCCGTCCACTGGCCGCTTTGCACACCCGTGTTCTGATTCACAGGCACACGACCAGCTCTTTGAGGGCAGGAATGGCATCTCCTCTCCTCCCACATGCAGCCCTCAATGGGCGGAGCCAGGACCTGGGGGGAGGGGAGCAACTGAGAGGGCTGCTGAGGGCTTGTTGGTGGGAGGGGCCCCTGACATTCCCACCCTAAACACACCATCACATGTGGATTCCTGGAAGTGACAGAGATGCACCCTGGCCCCTGCCACTCCGAATGGCCTTCCTTTGAACCAGTCCCAGCTGTCTTCCTGCTGACGGTCACCCACCCAGGTGTGTCTTGCCCCCAGCAACTGCTCAGCCCCTACTCTGCACTGAGGGGCCCCTCCTCTTTGCTGCAACTCATGAGTGTTCCAGGGATGTCCATTCTCCATTTTGGATGGGAAAGCCTGTCCCCATCCATTCCCACACTGCTTAGAGAGGCATGCCCTCACAGCTCTTTCATAAAGAGAAGAGACATCTCCTACCGCAGCAGGTACAGCAGTCCCCTCTGGGCACAAACAGTTCGATTCAGGGAGCCCCATGGATTCAAGCAAGACAGAAAATCATCCTAGGGGAGGCCAGCCCAAGTAAGAAATGTGCTATGTCCAGCCAAGTCAGAAAATGTCCCCATGCCTAGAGAGACACCCATCTTGGACATACACCCCTCAGAAGCACCCAGCCGCACCCTCTGTAAAACTGGAATCACACACGTGACGCACTCTCTCTTCTGCCCAGATTTTCCTGGAGCTGGGGAGATGGAGACACAACGGCAAGGCACACACACTGCACCATTTAAAATAGATCCAAATCCAGGTCCACATTCAACCACACAACATACTGGGCACCTCTTAAGCAGCAAGCACTGTTCTGGTGGTGGGGGAGACAGCAGTTGCTGCCCCACATGGAACTTTCGGTTTAGTCAGAGGCATAGACAAGGCAGAGCAAGCAAATAAGCATGCAGACTACCCACACGCTTACGGGCTGGTGAGTCAACGCTGAGATGCAGTGACCGCTGGGCTTTGTGGAGGGTGGCTTTGGCCAGCCTCATCAGGAGGTCCTCCTCTGAGAAGAGGCCAGCATGGGGAGAGCGCTCCAGGAGAACAAGCTCAAAGCCCTGAAGAGCATTTAAAGGCACTAAATGGAGACCAGTGTTGCTGGAACCCAGAAGGCAGAGGGCAGAGGAACTGGCCCTCTCCATGAGGTTGAGATAACCCACAAGACACCCCCAAGTTGGCAGGTGGCAGAGAGAATCGAGCCTTGTTAACTAGAGTTAAAAGATGGGGGTATTCTATACTGAGGGCCATGGGAAACCTCTGAAGGGTTTTAGGCAGGGAAGTTAAATGATCTTCTCTACTCAGGAGAAGTTGACTTAACATCCTGGCCATGAATGAATGAGCGAATGAATGAATTGAATGAACAACTACAGAACCAATGAACGTGAGTCACTTAGAGTCTCTCAGTGCTAAGATCATGCTGAGTTCTTCAGGGACATGGGGACAAGAAGCCTAGGACAGCCCATAACTCTAGAACCATGAACTCCACACCAAACACAGCACAGACACTATCCCTTGGTCACTCAAGAGGCTGCTGGCTTCAGCTCATCCGCGTGGTTCAGCTCTCTGGCCCCTCTGAAGCTCTGCCCATCAGGCAGACAGGGAGACCAGAGAGGAGAGGGAAACATTTAATGTCACACAGCCAGGTGACCCCACAAGACCTCAGATGAGGGCAGCACTGGAGCCTGGAGGTTTCCCCCTGGACTGCAAGCCCCTGGGGACACCTAACACCCCTCCATCTCCTACCACGTCATTCTTTTTTGAGATTCAGAGAATGAGAGAAGAAGGATTTTCTCAAGGTAGCAGAGGGAACCCAGACCTCTCGATTCCCACCAAGAAAACAAGGACAGAAGCTGACTTCAAAGCCAACAATGTCTCCTGTACGCCACGGTCACAGCCCTTCTCCACAAGAGAAACCAACCAACAGACAAGAACAGACCTTCTCCCTCACCCGCACCTGCGACAGCTGCCCTCCCCCACAAAGTTAGGGCTGTGGTTTCCATCCCATGTCCCAGCCCCTGGGTGGAGCTGGCCCCGGAGTGAGTGTTCACATAAAGTGAGAAAGGGAGATGACGAGCGGTCAATGTCATGGGCACTGAAGCCAGATAGCCCTGGGCTCCAACTCTGGTTCTATGGCCTGCCAGCCCCATGACCTTGGTCATGTATCAAAACCTCCTTGGGCCTCAGTCTCCTCATATTTGAACGGCAGATTAAAATGCACAGGCTTGCAACTTTAACAAAATTATGCATATTGAGGGTGAAGCTCAACGTCCCTCTGAAAAAAATTGTTCAGAAACAGTATTTATATCAATGCGAATGTTGATGATGGTGGTGGAGTCAAGCAGCACAGAGGACTTTTACTGAGCATCTGGACCCTGGGCGTTCCCAGGTTTCATGCTAACCAGGGGTATCTGGAACATATTTGTTAAAGCAGGAAAGAAGACGGGGATGCTTTAGAAAGATTTCTGCAGAGCCCGCAAATGAGCAGAAAGTCTAGTGTGGCTGGCTTCCCAGCATCCCACCCCCACCACAGCCCAGACTCCAGGAGAGCCACCTCCCAGCCCCCACCCCGGGATACACCCCTCGGTGGTAACAGGTGTCCAGGTGCTGCGGTGAGAGCTGGTGTTGTCACCACAGTAGCTCCCCTCTCCTCTCTCCTGCAGTGTCCAGAGAGGAGGCTGGGGGCAACTGTGGGAGCAGAAAGAGTATCATGTGGCCTGGGCTTCGGCAGAGCTTGGCTACGACTTACCTCTGGCCATGGGTATGACTGGCGGTAAAGGCGTGACCAGGGTTTCGATTTGCCCTTGCCTGAACCCCACAGCCAGCAGGGGTAATTAGGGACCTCTCCTCAGATTATGGTCCTCCGTTTCCCACCCCATCCCATTCTAACTCCTAAACTTACACCACCACGGAATGAGTGAACAGATTTCCACCCAGCAAGCCTCTGGCAGCCAGGCGCTGAGCACCCAGCAGAGCCTGGGGCTGCGGTGCCAACTTGTGAGCCAACTCTCAGGTTACAGAGGTGGGGTGATCCCAGAGAAGAGATGCAACCCAACTAACTCCCTGCTCTACAGGTGAGGAAGGGCCGGGTGTGGGCACACACGTGTACATGCATGTCAACCACACACAGGCAGACACACATGTATGAACGCGCAGTGGCCACACACAAAACCCTTCTCTCCGCAAATACCCTTTGAGCACCAGGTATGCGAGGCCGGGCACTTTGCCTGAGGTCACAAAGAGGGTATGGCAGAAAAGAAAGGCCTCACCTATGGGCAGATGTGACCACGTCATCTTTGCTTCTCCTGCTCCCTTTCTAGGGCAGACTCCACCCCACAGACCCTTCTCTCCCCCCACCCCCACATTGTTATTGCTATTACTAGGGTCATATTGGGCCTAGTGGTGCTTCTCTATTGCATCCAGTAAACAAGGGCCATTAGATCAATGCATTCCATGGCAGTCTGCTTTACTTAGATTGATAATGAGTAATATATTTCGGTGCCCACACTTTGTGGGCACCCACAGGGCCTGAGCTGCAGGTGCAAAGTGAAGCTGCCTCCCTTCCTGCGAAGAGCAATCACTACCTTCTCCTTCAGCACACACACACACAGTGGGAACTGATTTTCACACTTTTCCTGCTTATCTTTCTCACTCTGGTTTGTGTCTTCCCCACCTGCCCCAGGCTCTTGATGCTTATCGCCTGGTGCCTGCTTCTCTTTTACTATTTCTACTTCAGAAATACTGAAGTGTCCACCCTGGCTACAATTAACATCAGCTGGGGCACTCAGCACAGCAAAATCTAGGCATTATTACGTGAGCATTTCATCCAGAATGGCCCCTTCCCTGTCCTCATCACACAGCACAGAAAAAAGGAATGAGAGACACAGTGACCGCCCTACTCGGAATATCCAGGTCCTCTGCATCTTTTTTCCAACACACACTGCCAATCTGTCATTAGATACTAGGGCACTGCACCCAGTCATAAGCCCCCTGGGGTCAGGAGGCACTGGGCTCTTGGGGACCGAGTCCTCCTGGCTGTCAGAAGGCAGTCCTTCTGAGAAGTCGGAGTGGGCTGTGTCTTCCCTCCCACCGCCCCCACCCCCACTTCAGATGCAAAGTGCACATATGGCTCATCTCCATCTTTGGGGGAGGTTCCGTCTAAAGTCCTCCCAAAGATTCAGATTGTATGACAAATCACGTTCTAGACTATCGTGGCGAGAAAGGGCCGGGGCATTTGCATCATTACCCCCAGACAACAGCTTCATTAGGCTGAAAGAGAGGTTTGCAGCCGCGTGAGCTCTGCCACTGACCTGGGCCTCTCACTTCCCCCATTGTCTGTGGGCTCCAAGGCTCTCACTCCAAACCATATGGTCCATTTGGGCATCTCACACTGCCTTCCAGGAAAAGCAGGCATGTTGGGAAGCACTTGGAGCAAGCCAGAGGCCTGCCCGAAAGATCACAGGTGCAATCCTGCCCCAAAGTGAGATCAGTCTGTCCCAGGACAGAGAAACTGCTAGAGATCAGAGGGGCCTGAACTCTGAAAAGCAGGGTGTAGGCCAGAGAGGGAAGGAGAAAAGCACCTTAGCAAGAAGGCAAAGGAGAGAAGAACCACTTGACATTTATCCCTCACATAGAAGGCAGCCTGCTGTCCCAGACCTATGAGAGCATGTCTGGCAGAATCTTGGTGTGGAGAGCACTGGGGTAGCAGTGCTCATGCTGGGTCTACCCTTTCTTCACCACGGCCCCTACTCAGTCCCCCAAGTATGTGGAGACCCCACAAGGGTCCCAGACTCCAGGCATTTCTCCCACAAATATGATAAGCAGACCCACAATCTGGCAGGCCACTCCCCTTCTCCGGTCCCCAGGAACCTAAAAACCTGAAAACCAGCCATCCATTTGAAGAAGACACCCTGGGTTCTGGCTTAAAGAAGGCTGGGAGACAGGGCTGGGTGGATGAGCTGTCCCAACGCTATTCCTTCAAAATCCCATCTTTTTGAAAATCCTCTTTGCTCCAAGCCTTTGCAAGATTCCAAACAGATGGAATGAACCCCGGGAGCCAGCACAGCCACATGGGCCTGGTTCCCAGAGGGAAGGGGAAGCCCAGTACCCCTGCCCAGAGAAGGGGGGGCTGTCCCCTTGGACAAACCGGCGTGCCCTCCCTGTCATCAAGAAATGGGCCAACATGGGCCTCACCTGATGGTCCTTTAAGAGTAGAGGAAGAAAACAAACTCTGTGGCACAGCACTCCACTCCGCCAACAGGGCGGATTAGGGTCAGGATTAACATTTTAAACTCAAGCCGACTTTCTGACTCAAAGATCTTCGATCGCTAATCGTATTACTATCCCTGGGATTATTGCTTTACTGGCTGCAGAAGAGATTCTAAAAATCAAATTGCTTAAAGTTGCCTCCTGTTTTCTCTTGGCTCTTTGGGAGGTGGCGGGGAGGTGGGGGATGTAGGCTGTAGCTTGTTAAGGAGACGACTTCTCAAGTCGAATCTCACTTAATATTTCTCTCCTGCCCCGCGCCAGGCGGCGGTAAGAAGACGGGCGACACGGTTCCTTTATTCCCGCCCACGCCTGCTCCTAATTCCTGGTAATTTATCCCATATTAAAACTTCTTTAAGTAAGAATGGACAAGCATCAGCACCTGCTATGCAAATGCGGTCAAATCCAGCCCGGGCCGCGGGGCGTGCGCGCCCGCCCGACCGCGAGCGGCCATTCAGCGCTCCCAAGGCGCCCGGCGCGCCCTTCATATGGAAACGGGCCGAGGGCCTGACAGATTGCGCCGGGCGCTCGCTCGGGCGGCGGGGGCGGGGGCGGGGGCCGCGGGGCAGGGCGCGCGCCGGCCTCGGACACGCCCCCGGCGGTGGGGGGCGGTGGGCCCGCTCCCGTGGGTGTTCCGCCCCCGAACTTCTTCTCCGGGAAGCGCCCCCACGCGCGCGGCCACCCGGTGCCCGAGCTCCCCCAACGGCACCCTGGCCTGCGGGGCTCGGGGGTCCCGGTCCCGCCGTCCCGCAGTCCCGCAGGCTGGCCCCGGGCTGCCCCACCCGGCGCGGGCGGGGGAGCCAGCCCCGCGAGCAGCAGGCCCGGGCTCCGGCGCGGCGCGGCGGGCCCGCCGGATAACAAGGATTAGTTGGGGGGCACCTTTGAAGCCCAGTCCCTCCTCACGTGGCTGGAGGCCGCGGCGCAGTCTCCTCTCGTGCGGCCCTAATCCCCGCACGCGGCCCGCCCCGCTGCGCCCTGGCCCTGGCCCTCTCGCCCTCCTCGGCCGCGCGGCTCGGGCAAGACCCCCTTTAACCGGCCCGGGAGCCTGTATTGGTGGCTCCGTGAAAGGAGCGGCGGCGGCGGCGAGGGAGGGGGCGCGCGGGAGCGGCCGGCGGCCCAAAGACGTGCAAAGTGATAAATACATTGTTTCGCGGCCGCCAGCTCGCTCGGTCCCGGGGGAGGGAGAGGGGGGGCATAGAAAATGAGGCACTTTCTTCCCCCTTTAACGCAAGGGGAGTACCAATAATTCATGTATGTTATAATTCTTCATTGCCCCTAGGTAGTCTGGGAAAACTGGAAGAAAAGAAAATGCCAGAAAGTTACGGTAAAACTTAAGATGCGGCCGAAGTCGCTTTCTTTGCCCCTGCTGCGAGTGTTTGAATAAGAAGAATGCTCCCGGACTGTAACAAGCAAAAAGAATGAAGAAGACAAAAGATTTCCAGAAAAAGGTTTAGCTAGAAGACAAGGCAAGTGAAACTGAAAGGAGAAAAAAAAAAGCTTTTACAATGGAACAATAAGTGTACTAATCGCTTTGATATATTATACAAGCCCAAAGACCCAAAACATTGTGTAATTATTTATAAATGACTTCTCCACTCCTGTGTATAATGCAGAGGAAAGAATAAAACTGCAGGCTACTCTCTAAACTATTTCTAAATAGACCTGGTTCAAAAGAAGGCAGAAGTGTTTGAAATAAAATAATTAATGGTGGATTTTATGGTTGTCTCATTAAAACATTTTAATTACTACAAACAAAATGCATTTGTGTTCCAACCCAACATGAATTTATGTAGCTGCAGCGTTAAGGAAGAGAAAAGCAAAAGAAAAGCACTTCAGCTATTTCTCTATTCTCTCTTTCAGAATTCTCTCCATAAAACGATAGTCAAATTCCATTAGGATAAATTTCACTGCGACTTCTTTTGTACACACAGGAGAAAACACCCTCGCACAGTTTTCCCACACTTGACCCACAAGCATCTTGGAGGGAAGGGGGCTGTTTTTAATCTCCACTGATGATGTTCTTAAGGACTCAAACACATGAAACAGACAAAAATGAACTCTGGCTTTAGCAATATCCCATGGCAGGTGTGGCCTGGATTTGGGGAGATGAATCTAGTGACAGCAACAGCGGGGGGTCTCTGTTTTGTTTTGTTTCTAAATCTGAGCCCAGAAGATTTTAAGAAATCTACGAAGCCAAAACTCAGAGGCTTTGAAGGAGGTTCTGGATTGATTCTAGCCTCAAGCAGCTGATGTGACTATGATTCCAGGCCTCACTGCTGAGGGGGGTGGGGGATGAGCACCTTCTGCCTGTTCCCTCTTCATTTCAGGGTCTGCACCCCGTGAGCCCTCCCTGCACAAGTGTGCACACCCCCTTCACATCCCCCCCCTCACTGTACTTTGGGCACAAAAAGGACATTGTTTTACCCAAGATTGGCCCAAACCACAAACGCACTTCAAAACTTGGGTGAGCCCAAGCACACATTGTCCCCGCCACTAGGCTGGAGAACTCCAATCAAATTTGAAATTTTCTTGTGGAAAGAATTTATTTGGCTGCAGAACTGACCAGTGTGTTTTTGGAAGACATTTCTTACACAGCACTAGAATAAAGTTGATCTGCACCAGGACTTCCCCTGGAGGCCAACATTCATCCCACAAGTAGGCAGATTGTACACAACCAAACACATCAGTATACAATGCCGCAGAATATTCAAGCAGACCTCTCTGAGGTGGGAAATGCATACAGCCGGCACTGTATTTAGCAGGGCAGGGGCCGAGGGGGCCTCCACGGATTTCTGGAAACCATGGATAATTTGCCATTTTCCTTGCTCTGTCACTGAAAGACCCCTCTGTTTCCCCTCTCCTGCCTGGTCTCCCCCCTCCCTTTTACCCCCCCCTTCCACAACTGTCATGGGTCATCAGTAAAGAAAACAGGGAATTGTTTCTCCTTTCCACTCCCCAACCCTACTCTGCTTCTCTTAGATGGAAACGCATATCTGCGGGTGTATTTAACAGACTGAAAGGAATACTGTGTGCCTCTCGGTCCAACATCCTCCTTCATCACTTCCTTTGGAGTAACTGCACCTTTTTCTTCCTTTTTTCTAAAAAAAAAAAAAAAAAAGATTATAATGTTTTCTTTCTAAAATGCCACCCACCAAACCAATGCCATCCTTCCCCACAGGTAGCTCCAGAAAGAACGCCATGATGGTAGTCAGAACAGTGTGGAAAGGGTGGCCCTCGTACAGCTTTGCTTTGTGCCAAAAAACCTGCCTTAAAAACTCAGTGCTCTGCACTGCCCTGTGCCCAAGACCCAGATGGCTGAGTGGCTGGGTAAGGCGCCAAAACCCTTCACCTCCCTTAACCTAAATGGCATCTGAGAGTTCACGTATACTGTAAAAACAAAAGAACATTGCCTGTAACAGAATCCAGATCTACATGTAGATGCCACAGCACTCTTGAAATTAATATTCTGTGTAAAAATTGGTGTGGATGGGGAATGTTAAATCTCAGCTAAAACAGTTCGGGAGAAAAGTATGAAATGTGATGATGTCCTTCCTCCCCACCAACCCCCCGCCCCGGCCCACCCAACACATCCAGATTATCATGCCAGCACGTGGAATTGCAGGACCCTAACGCCCTCAGCCTCATTCCCACAGCAACATCTCTAAAAGCTAGTTTGTTCAACCTCAGGCTTACATGTTTCTGATCATCAAAAGGGAGGATGGCGAGGAAGCCATCTGGCTCAGCTTCATGTCCACAAAAGGGCTCAAAGGCTATGCGTACCAACTCCAAATGAAGTCACATGCATGGTCCCTGAGTCACTGACAAGGCTAGAGGAAGAAGATATGCACCCACAAATTTAAATCTGCTTCCATCCCTGCATTTCCACGCCTATACACAAGAGGATTTGATGGTCTTTTAGATGGTCTTTTAGAAAGTGTCTGGGGTGCCTGGCTGGCTAAGTCACTGGAGCATGGAACTCTTGATCTCAGGGTTGTGAGTTTCAGCCCCATGGTGGGTGTAGAGATTTCTTAAAAAATAAAATGTTTTAAAAGTTCTGAAATTATCTTATGAGCGGCACAGACAGCTTTGCATTTGTATATGCCAACCACATTCATTTACTGCAGGTAAACATTTACAATTTGCCACTATTTTCTCCTATTTTGGCCTTTCTTCCCTTAAAAAAAAAAAAAAAAAACCACCAAGAATCTCAGAAGGCCCTGGAAACATTAAACGCCTTGCTCAACCCTGAGAGCTTCTCCTCCCATCTCTCCAAAATGCCGGTTCCTTCACCGGGTGTTGACGTTGCAAAGGTCCTCTCAGTAAGGGACTGGAATCACCTTCCTGTTGGTTCCACAGTGGTCTTGAATGAGTCAGACCTCCCGAGCTGCCTGGAAGAGGCATGCCTTTTTCAGCCCCTGCACCCCTTCCGGGGATCCTCCCCTCACCTCACGCTCCCCAGTTGTCACCCAGGCAAGCAACACCACAGAAGCCCCAGTCTTGGCATCACTTGGAGCACCTCTGAGCGGTCATAGAAGCATGTCTGATCTGCCTCACGGGCTTAGGTAAGCACAGGATAGGAGGGCGGATGCTAAAGCAAGGCATTTATTCCAATATGAGGACCAAACAGAGGCTCTAAGTATCAATCGCCACTACAGCATGTGGTCCATATTTCCAGATTCTGATGAGGGCATCTGGGATAGGGTCCCCCATCAACCCTACCGCCCCAGGTGACCACAGTGTGAGAAACTCTGGTTTCATCCAGTCCCTTGGAACATCTGCCCCACCCACCTACCTCTGCCCCCAGCCGACTGACAGCTGGATGGCTCACACATCAGGCAGCCAGAAGACCTGGTGCAGCCCTCGCCACCTCGGCGTCTGCTGTGGCTGGATTGATTGCATCCTAGTGTGCTCTGTACTAGCCTCCAAGGGATTTGGGGGGGGCAAGAGAAACTTCTCAGACTTCTTCTTTGGAAGGGAGAGCTCTGAGCCTCAAAGGGAACACATGGGAGCCTAAGCTAACATCTTATTCTCATTGTCCCAGGGCTCAGCTCCATCCTCAGTGGGTCACCTGCTGGAGACAACCCCCCCCCCCCCATCGCCCACCAAGCCTCAGATGCACTTATGAAAAGCAAAGTGGGCAGACACTAATGTCCATCAAGGAGCTGACCCATGCACTGCCCAAGAGCCAGGGCCAGGCTGGGCAAGCCTCAGATGCCTGCCCAGTCAGGTCACTAAGGCTCGGGCAGAGGAGTGGGGCTCACTCGGGAGAGAGCACAGAGCCACTGTTAGCTCATAAAGTGCCTTTGGGCACATTTGAAAACCACACCTCTCTGGGAAGATGCCATCCCACATCACGGTGCATGGCTCGGCATGTGGTAGAGAGGTTAGAATTTAGTCCCCACTTGCACTGGATGCTCTTGTGCAGTGAACCACTGGAACCACTGTGATAGCTCTGCTCAGAGAAAGCAACAGGGAAAGGAGACAAAGAGGAAGAAGAAAGACTGCCATGGCTATTTGAGGCCCATCACAACTGTCTCCTACCCTCTTCCCACTGGGACCCCATAGAAGCCCCAACCAGACTGGCCCCTACATTGTTGCCACAGTCATCCTCATACCTCCCCACCTTCTATCTAAATTGTCTGTTCATATCCCATCCATCCTTCAATGCCTTCTCAAGACCCCCTCTGCCAGGAAGCCTTCCCTGACCACCCCACTTCCCTTGGGAGGTACACAATGCTCTTCAGGTCTGTTCCCTAAGTGGGCCCTCAGTACTTCTCATAGCCAGTGGCAGGTGGCCCTTCTGTGGCCAGGTCTCCCCTGTTGGCCACATCTCCCCTAGCCACGTCTCCCCCGCTCCATGACTACAGGTCTGCCTGACTCTACACAGAGCATCTGGCACAGGGCAGCATGCAAGAAGCACTCACTGTGTACTTATCAACAGTGATGGAAAAACCTGGAATGGGGGCTGAAAGGACTCCCGAGTCTGGCCCTAGTTTGACCACCAGCGATCCCTGGGGTAACCTGGAGAAAAGACCCCTCCATCTCCCACCTCAGTTTCCTAGATATGAGGTGCAGTGCACGGATGGATAATCTCTAAGAGTTCTGCCAGCAGTGAACCCTAGGCTAATGAGGCTCAGAGCCCATGACCCCCATCAGCCAGGTTTTCATCCTGGCTGGCACAGTGCTTGGTCCAGAATAGGCAAGCAATACGGTATATGGGTTGCCTCAGTCTCCATGCTTTGGCAACGGAACATTTGACTTGGTGTTTTATTTAGCAAACCTCAGATATCAAACCTAGCCAACTCAAGCAAAAGAACCCTGCTAAGAAAAGTCCTATGGGGTTTCTTGCACAATGAGAAGATAGAGAACCAGGCTTGGAATATAGAGGGCTTGGGGGATGGGCAGCAGAACCACAGCTGAAGGCAGACCCATGAAAGAGCTAGGGCAGGATACCCACTGGCTCCTGGCCACACCTTCCACCACTGGCCACTGGCCCATCCAGGTTGTTGCCACAACACATGTATACTCTGACCTGTCACCAGCTCAGAGCCTAAGTTCCAAGTGGGGCATGCAATTGACCCCATTTAAGCCACACGGCCATACCCCAATTGCCAGGAACGGAGAGGGAGGTGCTCATGCATTCAAATTCCTTCACAGGAAGGCCCTTCAGGTGCAAGGCAGCCAAGAAATGACAAATGGCCACTCCAGTGACCCTGTTCCCCTGAAGAGACAGATTTTCTTTCAGGAATTTAGAAAAGACGCTGTAGTAGGTTGAATAGTGGCTCCCCAAAAGATATGTCCACCCAGAAACTCAGAATGTGAACTTATTTGCAATAAGGTTCTTTGCAGCTGGCATTAAGGGAAGGATTTCAAGACAAAATCATCCTGGACTAGGGTGGGCCCTAAATCCAATGACAAGGGTCCTTATAAGCAACAGAAGACACAGAAACACAGAGGAGGCGGCAGAGACTGAAGTGGTGCAACTACAAGTCAAGGAAGGCCGAGGATTACCAGAAGCCACCAGAAGCTAGGAGAGGCACAGAACACACTCTCCCTCAGAGCCTCCAAAAAGAGCCAACGCTGCTGAGCCTTGATTTCAGACTTCCAGCCTCCTAAAGAACAAATGTCTACTGTTTGAAGGTCCTAGTTCGTGGTGATTTAGTACCACAGTCTCAGGAATATAATACAGGGGTCCAGCAATGTCAAATCAAAGGCTGGTGGGAGTGCATCGGAGCCGCAGAGAAGCGGAGTGAGGATGCCTCAGCTCCAGCAGGCTCACACAAATGCCCGCACCTCTGTGCTCCTTGAAATGCCTAGTATCACCCAACAATTTCCCTTTCTGGCTTAACCAGATTAAATCCACTTTTGGTGACTTGTAACAAACCTAAACCCCTCCAAATGAGCATGTATAGCCTTCTCTCCAGGTTGGGAGTACATGTAAGGCACCGCAGAGGGAAAGGCAGGGCTGGGTAGAATCCAGGAAGCCGGAAAACCAGCACTGGACCGCAAGCCAAGGCAGGCTCTGCCTCCAGACAACAGCCCTGTAAAAAGGGGACAGTGTCCCAGGCAGAGACAGCTCTGAGGACAGCAGGGACCAAACTGAGGCCATCACCCAGATATCACGGGAAGCTGTTCATTTTGTTTTTAACCTCCCCACCCCCATAATCTGGTGCTGTTCCTTAGTGACTATTTCCCCCTAGGTACAAAGTTGGGGGTGCCTGGGTTCTACTGCTCCAGAGTGAGCACTGGTGACCAGAGAAAAGTGACTGTTGACAGACATAGTGAAAACCTTCTGCTATAACAGGTGCGTTTATGTCGCTAAGGGAGAGAACGGAATGGTGCGGGGGGGGGGGGGGGGAAGCAGCGGCTCCGCTGAGTGCTTGCTACCCTCTCTCAAGAGAGGCAGAGTAAAAGGGGGGCAGGGGGCTCTCTGAGGGGAGGGGAGTCTCATGCTTTTGTTACTTTAAGTCATTGGAAAGTGTTGGGGTAGGAAAGCTGGGGGACTAGAGTGGTGTTAGGGGTGTTTGGCCAAAATTGCACTCAACTTGAAAAACCATCTGTTCCTTTACTTTCCAAACTGCTCTTCCACTCTCTCCCACCGCCGGCCCCTAGGTGAGGGTCGGCAGAGATATTCCCCTATTTCTTCACCAACCCGGAAGAAGCAGGAGCACTTAACTTATCTCTGCCCTCTGCTCTATGACCCTCACCCGGCCACTCTCCGTCTTTGAATAGGGTCTGCCCTCGGTTCTGAGGACGCTGCTTCTGCCAACCATTCATCCGGCGCTTCGTCACAAAAGCTCCCTTCCAAGTGTCCCTCGAACATCATTTCACATCATCCTCAACGGGAGAGACTTCCGCCCCATTTTACAGGTGGGGAAAGTGAAGTCAAATCTCTTGGCCAAAGCCACGCGGCCCGTCAGCAGCGGGAGAACGGAAGCGAACCCAGGCTTCCAGCCGGCTGCAGGTTTCCGCAACTCGCTGCGCAGCTCACACTTGCCCGCCCGCGCCCCGCCTCCCCATCCCACCCCAGCGAGGGGCGCCGGGCCCGCCCCCGGAGGAGCGTGCCTCGGCCGCTAATCGCCGGGCGCCCCCGCCTCCGCTTCACCGCCTGGAGACGCCCCGGCCGGCTTAGCCCGGAGACGGCTCCCGGGGCCGCGGGACGCCGCCGATTGGCCCGCGGTAATTACGGGCACGCTCCGGGAGGGGGGAGGGGCCGGGGCGGCCCCCCGCGAGCATAAATTATGCAAATACCCGGGCGCCGCACGGGGCTGACCTGCCGCCTCGCTCCATTCACGGGGGCTGCCGCGGGGGCGGAGGTGGCAAGGGAGGGGGGCGCCCATTGTTGGGGCGGGTACTTAAGGGGTCCTGAGGCCGGTCGTGTGCCACACTCGGTACTCACACGAGCTGATCTGTTCGCCGGCGAGATCACTCGGGAGACCGGCCGGGAGCGTGGCCCCTGCAGACGAGGCGAGGAGGTGCAGCCAAACTCCAGGTGCGCCCCCGCGCCTTTCCAGGCCTTCGCGCCCGCAGCGGCCACAGGGTAGGCCCGGGCCGTTTGGAACGTAAGTGCGTCCCGGCGACCCTGCCCTCGGCGCGGGCTCCCGTCCTCCAGGAGCCCTCTTACCTGCCCGTCGGTCCTGCGCCACGCAACGATGCCAGCCCCTCTGGAGACCTGCCTCTCGGACCTGGACTGCGCTAGCAGCAGCAGCAGCAGCAGCAGCAGCGACCTATCCGGCTTCCTCACCGACGAGGAGGACTGTGCCAGGCTCCAACCACCAGCGTCTGCCTCGGGGACGCCCGTGCCTGTGCGCAGGGGCGCTCCCGGCGTTCCCGCAGCCTCCGATACTCCCCGGGCGCAGGACGACGAGCAGGAGCGGCGGCGGCGCAGGGGCCGGGCGCGTGTGCGCTCCGAGGCGCTGCTGCATTCGCTGCGCAGGAGCCGGCGTGTCAAGGCCAACGACCGCGAGCGCAACCGCATGCACAACTTGAACGCGGCGCTGGATGCGCTGCGCAGCGTGCTGCCCTCCTTCCCCGACGACACCAAGCTCACCAAGATCGAGACGCTGCGCTTCGCCTATAACTACATCTGGGCTCTGGCGGAGACTCTGCGCCTAGCCGACCAGGGACTGCCCGGGGGCGGTGCCCGGGAGCGCCTCCTGCCGCCGCAGTGCGCCCCCTGCCTGCCCGGGCCCCCGAGCCCCTCCAGCGACGCCGAGTCCTGGGGCTCCGGTGCCGCCGCCTCCCCCTGCGCCGCCGCCGCCTCGCCACTGTCTGACCCCAGTAGCCCCGCCGCCTCGGAAGACTTCGCCTACGGCCCCGGAGACCCCCTTTTCTCCTTCCCCGGCCTGCCCAAAGACTTGCTCCACACGACGCCCTGTTTCATCCCTTACCACTAGGCCCGTTGCGGACACTGTTACCTTCCCCCTCCCTCAGGCAACAGGCAGTAGATGGAGCCCCAGCTTCAGTCTCAGGACCCCCAGTCCGGGCGGAGGGAGGAAGCAGGAGCTTTAAAGGGGTGGGAGATACCTGAGACGCTTGTTAGGTCGCTGCACCCTCACCACGGCTGCCCCTTGGTCTGTTTCTCCAGCCCTCAGCCCCGGGCCCCTCCTGCCCGCCCTTAGACGGCCTTTCCTTTTGCACTTTCTGAACTCCACAAAACCTCCTTTGTGGCTGGCTCAGAGCTGACCCCAGCCACCACTTCAGTGTGATTTAGAAAAGGGACAGATCAGCTCCTGAAGACGAGGTGAAAAGTCAATTTTACAATTTGTAGAACTCTAATGAAGAAAAACGAGCATGAAAATTCGGTTTGAGCCGGCTGACAATACAATGAAAAGGCTTAAAAAGGAGAGACAAGGAGTGGGCTTCATGCATTATGGATCCCGACCCCCACCACTGCAGGCTTGCTCTAGGAGGAACCCGAGACTTGCGTAGCTATTCAGGCACCGGGCTGGAAAGTACTTTAATTTATTCAAGATGCTTCTTTCATATGAAAATGTATTTTTGTACATAAAGAGTTTATTCTATTATTATGAGCTATCAAAGTTTACATTTTTGTACTGCAGATGTTTCCTGTAAATAAAAACCAAGTAAAAAAAATAAGTCACCAAGTTTCTCGCCTAATGTTGGTGTCTCTCTGAGGCTTTCTTCCCTTCCCCTGGCGGCTCAACCACTAAAGTGAAACACTATCCTTACCCACCTCCAAACCTTCCAGTCCCTTTTCAAAAACAATTAAAAAAATAAAATGCACCTGATTTCCACCAAGAAACGGATAAAGACAGACCAGGGCATTTGGGATCCATCATTTCCTTTCACCTTATAAACACAAGGGAGATCTTTCAGGCTCCCCATAAGCCAATTAAGACTTTTTAGTGGGGAATTAGCCCCGGATATGCAGCTACCTGTAGAGGTAGGGGCGGTGGGAGACTCTTTCTTTTGAGGAACTCCACATCAGCTGGCTCTGTGTTTCAAAGAGAGGGGATTAAAAAGATCAATACAGTGTGACCACTGGCTAGGAAGTCCCAGTGACAGGTGGGCCCAGGCTGGGCAAGCAGAAGGGTCCACTCTTATAACAGCCTATTTAGAGGGAGAAATTGATTTGTAAACAATGCCTCCAAATTGTTGTCCATTGAGGCTAGCATCTCCCTGGCTGTGAGGTGTGGGATGAATTACGCTGGTGTGGTATTCCTGGACGGGATGTGCACCTGCCTAAAATTGTGAGTTAGGGTGCCTGCACACACACACCCCCCACATCTACCCCCCCACACACACATGCTGCGCCCACAGTGAGTGGGGGTGGCGAATAGGGAGACATTCGGTGGGCTCCTTCCCGGCTTGCTCAGCAGTCTTCAAGGGCAACAGCCAAAGCTTTCATTTGCTGCCAGAGAAATCAGCCGCCCAAACTCAGTGGGGATTTTTCTGACTGCAGTGTGTTTGTTGTCTGACAAGTAGCTAACAGCATTGGCCACTAGCAGCTTTTGTTTTAAATTTCAGAATGTGGATGATTACAAGAGCTACTTCCTAAAATGCCCTTGCTGTCTGTTCCCACAGCTCACAAGTTACCACACATGAAGACCAATTTTCTCCCCACTGGGTTGCCCCTTTCCAGGAATTTAATTATTTAGAAGCAGGAGTTCAGGAGAATAGTATGCTCTCATGTAAAAGAAATCATATCTGTTTAGGAGGTACACAGAAACAGAGGGTCAAAAGTAAGCCACGAATAGCATTTTCCCCTTGTGCAAGTGTTTTCCCTCTTCACATATGTCCTGACGAGTTGGATCCACAGACTCAGATGCTGGGTCTCCAGCAGGCATCGCTAAAGCCCAGCCACCAACAAGGAGCCCTCTTTCCGATAAAAAGGCTCCTTTACAGAAGGTTCTGGAAAGTTGGGTGCCTTCTCTAACTGCCCTCAGAGCAGACAAAGAAGCCTCCAAGAAAAGCTTCAGAAGTTGTGAGGGCTCAGAATGGAGTTGTTTCTGCTAAAAGCTCTAAGGAAGAAGTTGTGTCTCTTGAATGACCCTGCCTGGGGCCCCACTCTATTGTCTGTCTCAGAATTAATTCACTCTGGTAGCTTTGCATTTTCCTATAGCAAAAGACACAAATGGTCTGCATCAGATTTTCTGCTTTCCTGTGCTTAGGATGTTTGGAAGTGACTCCTTTCAGCCCCGGACTGCAAGAAGGGCAGGTCCCCTATGGAGACTCTGCTCAGCCAGGGGGTAGGTGCACATATCTGGGCCAGAGGAAGAGAATAGCTAATTATGTTTATCATTGTCCAAAATCCTTGGGAAAGCCAGCAGTAAACAGACACCCCAAAATCCCCCAGGCATCCTGGAGCTCACAGCTGCAATAGGACCTTTGTCTCCTACAACGGGACGCAGCCAGCTCCGAAAACGGGAAACATCACTACCCCCAGACTGTAGAAGGGCAAACCATATGCCCAACTTTGTTGCCAAAATAAGCTTATAACTTAAGGTGCAGGGCCCAGAGCACCTTCCATCTAAAGAAACATCCTTCACAACATCAACTGCTGGGGGGTGTCTCCACCCCTCCCAGTTAATATGGTTCTTCCAAAGAAGAAAGCATATATGTACAGCCCTTGGAGCTCTCAAGTAGGAGAAAAGGAAGGTGTTTTAAAATGCTTATCCCTAGCTCAGGGGCCTCTTTCTTCCTGCAGCAGACTCTCGTTCATCCCCTGGCATCTGTGAAGACAGGCTGGGGGTTACTAAAATATTCTAATCAATTATAGAGCATAGAACTTCCTGCTGACAGCCATGATTCACCTCTTCAACAGAACCTTCCACCGAGGAATCAGCAGGCGCCTAGGAAGGCTTATTTATTCTCCACCTTGATCTCTCTATTTGCTTCTGTCCTGGTGTAATGTATATTTGTACTCACTGCTTCCAAGGCTCCGAGAAACAAGGCCAGGAAAGACTGGGATGCCCAGGAAATGCAGGATTTCCCTCTTATCTTTAATCACTCTTTGTCAAGCCCCTGCTGTGGGCTGAGCACCATTCTAGGCACCGTGGTGAGCAAGATACCCTGAAAGGAGCTCACCGAAAGGAGCTCAGAGTCTCACAGGGAAAGACAAAATACATTCCCCAGAGACCGTAGTAAATGCTGAGGGACAGAACATAAAATCAAGTAAAATAAGGGGAATAGGGAATGCCAGGGCTCAAGAGAGTTTGCTCTTGTAGAAAAGATGGTCAGGGGCACCCGGGTGGCTCAGTTGGTTAAGTGACTGCCTTCGGCTCAGGTCATGATCCCGGAGTCCCGGAATCGAGTCCCGTGTCGGGCTCCCTGCTCGGCGGGGAGCCTGCTTCTCCCTCTGACCCTCCCCGCTCTCATGTACTCTCTCTCATTCTCTCTCTCTCAAATAAATAAATAAATCTTTAAAAAAAAAAAAAAGATGGTCAGGAGGGCACCTCGGTGTCTCGGTAGGTTAAGCGTCCAACTCTTGATCTCGGCTCAGCCTTCGATTTCAGAGTCATGAGTTCAAGCCCTGCATGGAGCCTACTTAAAAATAATAATAAAAAAAAATTAAAAGAGAAGATGGTCAGAGAAGGGCTTTAAATGAGATGAGGCTCAGATGAGAGAGGAAAGAAGCAAGCCATGGCATTATCTATTAGGAAGCATCCCAAGTAAAGAAGATATGGTATATATATACAATGGAATATTATGCAGCCATCAAAAGGAATAAGATCTTGCCATTTGCAATGACGTGGATGGAACTGGAGGGTATTATGCTGAGCGAAATAAGTCAAACAGAGAA
>NW_022589735.1:4778103-4974873 GCF_004348235.1 Phoca vitulina
AAAAAAAAAAAAAAAAAAAGGAAGCATCCCAAGGAGAAGACACCACAAGGAGAAAACCCTGGCTGTGCATGGTGCAGAGAGGGTCAACAAGGAGGCTGATATGACAGGCACAGAGGGCATGGTGGGGGGAGCAAGGATGGAGAGAGATGGGGGGCAGTGGAAACTATGATTCTTTTCCTCAAAGTAATTGAAAGGTTGAAAGCAGGGGAGTGATGTGCATTGACTTATATTTTTTAAAGCCACACTGGTTGGTACAGGGATAGCAGGCTTCAGGGACCAGGACAGAAGCAGGGACCCAACTAAGCCTCTGTACATTCGTCCTGAAAAAACGGCTTACAGTAGTAGAAGGGGTGAAGAGTGGTCAGAACCAGGACAACTTCTGGAGAAGCCAACAATAGGATTTGTTTTGGGTTATGAAAGAAAGAGAGAAATAAAGGATTGCCTTCAAGGACTGGGGTCAGGAGCAATGAACACACAGAACCCATCCCTAAAAGCCCTTTACAAGAGGTTAATTTTGCTGAAACTGCTCATTTAGCACCCAAGCCAAGATGGAAACATGAGTTGCAGTGTCCATAAGATTAAAGACAGATTGCTGCTCAAAAGAACCATAACTTCTGGGCTCAAGGCCTAAAAATAAGGCCTCAGAGAAAATTCACAATGGGGTAAGGGAGAGGGGCTCCTGATGTCACGGACAACATCCTCACCAACATCGTCATTGTAGACATCATCATCCTAGCTAACACTTAAACAGCACTTATTCAGTGTTCTAGGTACCTGCTAAACACACGACACATATTCATCCATTTAATTCTCACAACTCGTGAGGTCAATAATATCACGGTCTCCATTTTACAGATGAGAGAACTCAAGGCACAGAGAAGTCAAATAATTTTCCTGAGGCCACACAGCTAGTAAGTCGTGAAGCTGGGGTTTGAACCTGGGCAATCTGGCTCCAGGGAGCCTGCTGCTTGTTAGATTATTTCTGAAGGAATGCAAATGAAAGCATTATGGGCCACAGGTTTAGCTTTCTGAGGCCCAGAATGATCCAGGGGTGAGCCAGGGCCTTTGGCTGAATGAGGAAAAGCGCCGTTCCTCCCACCCCTGTGTACCAGGCCTGTGCCAGGTGCACAGCAGGGTACGGAGTTTCCCTTGCCCCTCCTGTGGGCACAATCCGTAAGAGCGCATCTAGTAGCCCTGCCTAGAGGCAAGGATGGTCACCTGAATGCGCCTTGTCGTGACTGAAGTAGAGATAGCCTGCAGAGTGTGTGGGGTGAGTTTTCTGGCAAGAACCTGGGGTGTAACTGCTTCAGTTTACAAAACCAGCAGAGCTCAGAACCTGGTGGCATCCTCCTGTGAAAACACAGTTTCTTCATCATTGATATCTGACTAGAAAGTTCCCATACATCTTACCAAGGCCTAGACTTCCTTTAGAAAATATTTCTGGGATAGCTCCAACCTAGACCAAATAGGGAATCGAGGCTCCAAAGCTCTACATCAAAGAGCCCAATGGTGAAGACTGGGGCCTGAAAGCAAATGCTTTCATTTGCATTCCTTCAGAAATAATAAGTCTGCTCCTGCAGACTTCCACCAACTGCCTGTACAACCCAGAGGCCAAAGCCCAAGGTACGTGTAACTTTAGGAGTGGTCACTTCCTGGGGACAGCTCAGAACAAACACCTAGCTCCAGCACTGAGCTTACCTACGGCGCACTGGGCTGGTGTCCCGGAGCCAGGCAACTCTGGAGGCAGGATGCAAAAACCGGATGTTGGGGTTTCACGTGGCTGAGCTTGTGGCAGCAGTTAGACGCCAATCCTGGCTGCCTGCTGAAGTCATCCCTTTGTCAGGCGAAGCTCACTGTGCTATTGACCAACACGTCTTTCTCCAGCCTTGAGAGTAAAGGACAATGTGCACCCAGCTTATGCCAAGGTGGTCTCAAGTCACTGAGATAAAAGCTAAAGGACACCACTTCTTTGTCACCTCGGATGTGATCTTTGCTCTACCTAAAGAACTCTACTTAGCCCTTGATAATATTCTGTTTGGTTCTATTAGGATAAACTCCCTGGGTGCCTGGGTGGCTCAGTCGGTTGGGTGTCCGACTCGTGGTTTCTGCTCAGTTCATGATCTCGGGTTGTGAGATCAAGCCCCACGTCAGGCTCTGTGCTCAGTGTGGAGGCTGCTTGAGAGTCTCTCTCTCCTTCTCCCTCTGCCCTTCCCCCTGCTCTTTCCCTCTCTCAAATAAATAAATCTTTTACAAAAAATAAAGGCTACATATTGTATGATTCCATTTATATGCATTAGGAAAAAGCAAAACAGTAGGAGTAGAAATTAGATTAGGATTTCCAGGGGCAAGTGGGGGAGAAGATTAATTGGAAATAGAGCAAGAGAGCTCTTTTGAGGGTGATGGAAATATTCTGTATCATGATTCTGATGACGGTTGCACAATTTGTCAATACTCATACAACTGTACACCTTCAAAGGGGGAATTTTATTTTATGTAAATTATGTCTCAATAAGACTGACTTAAAATACAAAAATGATCACGGCGTGAGGTGGAGCTCCTTCCCACGACTGTCACCTGGACATGATACAACGCAGTTTCAGCTACGAGGACGATGACAATACCCAGGCCAGCACCCCTTTAAGGGTTTTCCAGCACCAGTCCCTGGTGAGATATGTACAGAAATGGAAAAGGGTATATTTAGCAACATTTATACCAATTTAAGTCTGTTACATCTAATAACAAAATATTTTAGGCTTCTATTTTGTATGTCTTTGGGAGTTTCCGCCCCTTCATTGTTCTAGTAATTCCTTTTAATTTTTTTTTTACAAAACTTCTGATCTGAAATGGATTGAAAATGTTTAGAAAGAAAGAAAGAAGAAAAGAAAGAAAAGAAAAGAAAATGGGGCCTTCACCACTTACAGTTTGAGAAGCCCTGCCCTAAGGAATGGTGAGGCAACTTGGAGGACCCTGCATCCCTGAATGACTGCATGAGGCAAGACCACCTGGCCACCTAGAATGCTCCTCTTGGTGAATGAGAAATAAACTTTGTTCTTTAAGCCACCATATCATTGTGTGTCTCTGTTGTAGAAGCCGAAGCCTACCCTAGCTGTCTGGGATCACCACAAGGGCATACTACTGCTGACTCTGAGCTAAGGCCTTCGTCCCAAAAGAGTTAGAAAGAAGCTCTCTCCAGGGAGAGCACAGGCTCAAAGTAGATGCGAAAGCAAACACGGTGAGCCTTAGTTTTCCCACCACAGAGAGTCCCCACAAAAGCAAGGAGTTGAAGTCCTCACATCTTCGGTAGGGCACAGGCAGGCTGGCAGCAAAGACAGAATGTGGAACCATTCTCCCTGCACATGCCCAGCAGGTTGTGGCTTTCCCAGGCTGGTGGTGGGAGGGGCAGGACTCCCAGGACAACAGGGACAGCTGAAGACAAACTATAGCTGCCCCAGAGGGATGGCTCTCCGGCCTCCCCCTTAGGGGGCCAACGTACTGGGCACGGGTGCTTCTGACTATTATCAAGGGTGCTCAGGCAAGGTAACTCATCAGTCCAGTACTGCTGACTTCTAATTGTTCTCCTCTTTTTGCCTCAGTCTTCTCATCTGTAAAATGGGGAATAAGGACATTATTACCTATCTCCATCGTAGAATTTTTCAAGGTTTCAATGAGAAGTCATTCACATAAAGAGCTAAAACTGTGCCTGGCTCATTAAAAAAGCTTGATAAATGTTAGCTATTGACTGATTTAGTGTCAAGCCAATTACCCTTTGTAATGAGATGATCTCTTTCTTTGGTCACCAGATGGTCCCTGTGGTGCTTGAAGGCTGTAGGCCTTAGATACAAACCTGACTAGTGTAACTTGATTCTAGTGCAACAATTTGAGTTTAGGGGCCAATGCTATACTTCAAATGTAAAACTGTGATTAGAGTACTTAGGAGGGATATTAAATTATACCTAGTGATGGTCTGGTGGAAGCTAGACGCAAATCTCACAGCCTTTAAGACCTCTTCATATGGAGCATGAGTACATGAGTACAGTGCCTTCCAGTTTACAAAGCAATTTCACATCCATCATCTGATATTAGCCTCACGATGTCCAGTGAGGTAGAAGGGATTATTGTATCTATTGCACAGATGAGACAAGGGGCTCAGAGGTTAAGTGGTTCACCCAAGGTCACAGGGTTAATGAGAGGAGAAGGTGGGGCTCAGAGCCGCATCTGGTTCTAGGCCCATTTCTTTTTCCCAGATACTTTTCTGCCTCTCCAGGCTTGCTTCACCTGACCCGGGGCACACCTCCACTTCGCCGTCATTTCTACACCATGATTCGTAACCAAACCAAAGATAAATAATAACGGTGAGATGATTAGGTTGAACCACACAAAACTGCTGATATCTGAACTACGGAAATGGCAATTTTGTATGGTTCAACCTAGTAACTAACACTTATTTGGATACTTACCCCGAGTTAGGCACTAAGCCAAGCACTTTACAATTGCAGTGGGGCTTACCTAATCACGAAAGCTCTATGACCTCCATTTTAGAGATGGGGAATCTGAGACCAGGGCTGCAAAACTAACGAGTGATGGGGGGGGGGGGGGGGGGCAGGATTTAAATCCGGGCATCTGAGCCCAGAGCACAAGCACTTAACCACTGTAGTGCCCTATCATTTCTTTCCCCAGCAAGAAGACGCAAGCCACTAATGACAGAAACCATGTTTTCTTTGACCATATAGTGCTGCATGCAACACTTGCTATTCGTTCGTTCGTTCGTTCGTTCAATAAATTTGAGGACCTACTATGCTTCTTGTTGTGACACAATTTTCCATGAATCTCAAGCATTTCAATACATCTTGTGAGCAGAAGCACTGGCTACTCTTGTTTCCAGATTATTTTTTCAAAGATATTTGTATATCAAACAGCCTTGGAAGATAGAATTAGTGTCTCCCTCTGGGGAAAGGGCAGAAGACTGTCCAGGATAAGAGAATCAGGTTCCCAAAGCTCAGGGTTCCTCTCCTGTAATTCGTGTGTGCAGGTTATCAGCTGGCCCTCTTTGTGTCACCCTTTAGAAATCAGGGCTTGGGAAACCATCACAAAGATGCTAATACTCTGGCTATTGCTATTGCTGTGAGTAAGAAACTATCCTTTGCCTCTGACCCAAGAGCCTCGTATCTTCTACCAGCATGAAGCTGGGGCAGGCTGACTTGTTAGTTTACATAGGATGCAGTCAAACTCAGAGTTCTTGACAGCACTGTGCAAGTGCCGGCCAAATGGATGAATGCACGCAACGAGCCCTCCTTGGGTACAGGACGCTGTGTCTTAGATATTCTAACACCATTTGTTGGGAGCCGTGGCTGGTTGCCATTCCCAGAGAGAGAACGCCTCATGAAAATAGCCAGGAGTGTGGGTCTCTTCTCCTGGGGCTGACCACTGGTCTGCAAAATAATCAACACCAGCATTCACTAAAAACCAACCATGCATCTGGCTCCAATTTCCTAAAAGCCACAGTGTCTCCCTAGAAACTCTTTGCAAGTGCTTGGGGAGCAAAGGTTCCACTCAGCTCTTCAATAAATACTTATTGAGTGCCTACTAGGTGCCTGGCTCTGTTCTAGGATTTGGGAAAATGAGACAGACAGGATTCCTGCTTTTATGGGGTTTACTCACTGGTGGGAGAGACAGTCAACACACAAAGCCCCAGACCGTGACAAAAAGCTCGGCAAAAACTTAAGAGGAAAATGTGCTAACAAGCGAACAGAAACCACTTTAGATGTGGTGGTCTGGGGAGACAGCTTGGAAGAGGGAACCTCTCAGCTGATACCTGAGTGATGAGACTCAACCCTGCTCAGATCAGGGGGATGAGCACTTCAGGCAGGGGCAATAAGATTGGTGTGCTCAAAGGACAGTGACAGGACCAATATGGAAGGAGCTCCAACAAGCAGGGAAGTGGTAGAGGCTACAACAGAAAGAGAGACCAGGTCCTGTGGGTCCTAATAAAGCTCCAAGGATGTTTCCTGTCAAAATGCCACTGAGCACAACTGAGCACAATCAGAATTCATCAGCCACAATGTCAAGGATTGCCACACTGAAGAAGGTGCTCAATCCTGCACCATGAAGTACTTTTGCCTCAGCAACTCTGTCATCTATAAGGTGACCACCTGCTGGGGAAAAAAAAAAAACCAAATAACTCAGGTAGCACAAATCTACAGAGAATGGTTATTTAACAAATTAAGCATCCCATGGGATTTTTTTTTTTTTCTTTTTCAAGAGTAGAGCTTCTGTGATACCAGCTGAGCTCAGTGGACCTGGGTTCATACAGAAACCCCTTCCTGGAGATTGCTTGAAGAACAAAAGTAGTCTCCCCCTGATTATGGGTTACACAAGCCCATCAATATGTGGGGGGCGCTGCCAGACATCAGAAGAAGGGCCAAGGAAGACCTTGCAGGTACATGTGGAACCTGGAGTTTTTAAAGGAAGGGTAAGGGTGGGGAGAGAAGCCCGGGGACCTTTGCAATGTCCAAGCACCTCCCAGAGCCACCTTTTCTAATGCAGTTGAAGGAAATATTTTTTAAAAGGAAACACTCAATGGCACAAGGTGCAAAAAATCCACTGATAGCAACAACCACCCTAACAAACTTCTACATACTCAAACCCAGGGCAACAACTTGGTAAACAGAGCAGGATCATGTCATGGAAAAAGTATTATCTGCTAGGAATGGCTGTGAAGACTATGTAGGCACATAAAGCTTAAATTATATGCTCAGGGGAAATAGATTACAAACTTCACATATACATTGATCAAAATAGTGCAAAACCTAGCCATAGGTTAAAAAATCAAGATTGGAGGAGTTAGAACTGTCAACAGAAGCTCAAAAAAGGTGAGAAGGTAAAGTTATGCATTTTATAAGGTTAAAAATTAAAAATGCAAAAATCTCAACTAAAAATTATAAATGAAAACTGTTTTCCAAACTGGAATACGAGTTTTGAGGAAAACAGGTTTTCCAGAACCACCAAGACCTAAAATAACTTCTAGAAACCCATTACTTTAGCCAAGTGATTCACTTGCAGAGATACTACAAGATTTAATAGTAATAAAAATGCACACCAGTAGCTTTTAAATGTCCTTAGGCATTTACGGCTTTCTCTCAGCTAGAGGCAGCAGTTTTAATAAGTCGCCCTGTCCAGATTCCCCTAATGATATGCTTTCTACATAAAAAAAGGGCTTGTGAAACCTAATTCCTCTGACAGAAGCGAGCTCGGGGCTCTGAAGCAGCGAAGATTTCAGATTTCCGCTGGGTCTCCTTGCACCTGCCCTTGCGAGGCACGAGGTTTTGTGTGCAGAAGCCTCCAGGGGTTGAAATTTAGCCCTGTCCATGTAGCAGGAAGGTCAGCCGAAGTCACTGGGTCCCAAGACACTGGACTTCAATCTCCGACCAAAAACAAAACATCAAAACACTTCTATTCACCAGGACGTGCTTAGCAGCGCGCTTGCATTCACAAATGTAACGCAGCACCGTGCAGCTCGGAGAAGGGGCTCTGCTTAGAAATTCGATTGTTCTTCGGAGATCTGACAACCTCTATCAGATCTGTGTCAGCCCAGCTCCAGCAAACACTCCAGAGAAAGCCAGCCTCCTCCAGGCTGGGCCTTGGTTGCCACCTGATACCTGAATGAAGAGCAGAGCCAGCAAAATCCAAAGTCCTTTTGGGACATCTGCTTCTGTGGGAAATGGTTTTGATTTTCTCAAAAAAACATTAATGTGGAAGAAAATTAATTTTTGATCGGCTTTTAAAGACGAATGTTACTCACCACTAATCAAAGCAGAAGTCTTTGATCAGGAAGAAAACCCTTGCTCCATCTGCCTGTGTATTTCTTAGTACCTTCCCATCTGGGCAGGGCTCTTGCGTTATCTTGTTATTATTTGTTATAAAGACAATAATTACAATAGCAGCCAGCGCTAATTGAGCATTTACTGTGTGCCAAGCATCGCACCACTTAGACCTCACAACAAACAGGGAGACGGCATTGCCCCCACTTTGCAGAAGGGACACTGAGGTTCAAGGGGTTTGCCAAAGGAGGTTACCCAGCTGGCAACTGGCTAGACTTGAAGTCAAGTTCTCAGCTGCTCTGGGTTCTGCTTCAGTTTCCTCCCCTTTGCAGTGAGTGCATACAGAGGGTGAGGACAGCTCTGCACTTGCCCCAGAAACTTCCCCGCAGTCTCACAAATCCCAGTTTAATTGGGCCAACCAGGTATGGGGCTCTGGGCTAGCACAACCCTCCTACCACTGGGCATCCACAGGGCAAGGAAGCGAGTACACACGCACGAACACTAGCCCAGGACAGAATGCAAATGGCTTGGCAGTGGCACCAACAAGGTCAACGGGGATTGAGAAGAGGGGACAATTAATTCTGACAGAGGCATTGGGTAAGGCTCCCAAAGGGAAGAGGGTCTGAGTTGAAGCTTCAAAGATGGAGAGCACGTTTTCATAGTGACAATGTATTTTTGAAAAGGAAAGTGATGAGATTATTACTATAGAAAATTTAGAAACACAGAGAAATGTTAAGAATAAAGTAAAAAATATCTTTACTTCCATCACCTCAAAATAACCACATTTCTCTTCTCACCAAAATAAGGCAATGCAGGGGCACCTGGGTGGCTCAGTGATTAAGCGTCTGCCTTCGGCTCAGGTCATGATCTCAGGGTCCTGAGATTGAGACCCGCATCGGGCTCTCTGCTCGGCGGAGAGCCTGCTTCTCCCTCTCCCTCACTTGTATTCCCTCTCTCGCTGTGTCTCTCTGTCAAATAAATAAATAAAATCTTTAAAAAAAAAAATAAGGCAATGCAATCATGTGTACAGTGTGTTGAGTACTGACACATGAATATACCCGTTTAACCACCATCTCAGTGAAGATACAGAACATTTCTATCACCTCAGAAAATTCCCTCATGTCCCCTTCCGTTCAATTGTTTTCCTTTTCTGACCCCAATCACCCATTTGATTTCTGACACTTTAGGTTAAGTTTTGCCAGTTCTAGAATTCCATATAAATGGAATCATATAATATGAACTGTTTTATGTTTTTGAGATTTAGTCATATCATTATGTACATCAGTGATTCAAACTATTCTGTTTGCTAAGTGATAATCCATTGCATGTGTGTTTATATATTCACCTGTTGATGGACATTTGGGTTGTTTCTGGGTTTGACCTATGGCAAAAATGGCTGCTATAAACACTCATGCACATCTTTGAGGGGACATGTATTTTCATTTCTCTTGGGAAACTCCTAAGAGTGGAGTAGCTGAGCCATATAATAAGAGTATATTTAATTTTATAAGAAAGTGCCAAGCCACTTTCCAAAGTCGTTGTACCATTTCTGACTCCTGTCAGCTGCTGAACCCACATCTTGACCTAACGTCTTCCCCTGGCCTGTCCCATTTCCCTCATCCCTGTGCACACTGGGAACACTCCTTCGATAAATCACTTGTTTGAGAATCCCTGATATAGACTCTGCTTTCAGGGAAGGCAACCTCATACAATTAACGAGGCTTTCAGGAAAAGACGCAGCTACCCCCAAGGCCTACATCGAAAGTAGGAGCTGGTTATGTCTCTTCCCTGGACTTCAGTCCCCTGAGTCAGGGAATTGGTTAGGATCCTTTGCTATGCTCATATTCTGTCACCCCTAGTGAGGACTCTGTGATCTAACTGGGAGAAATGATGCTTTGTCCCCCTTCCTCTGCAGAAAAGGATCCCCAGAACACACAGTTACCCACGAGCTCTCATGGCTCAGCAGCATGCTTTCCCCTCTGCCAGTTTTAATATATACTAAACTAGCTATACATTAGCTAAACTATATATGAATTAAACTATGCTATATTACTCAGTGATATAGTAATTAAATTACTACATGTTAAACTAGGCATCCTACTTCACTCACCTTGGAGTAAGTGGTGCCTTGAGCTAAAGGTGAGCATCTCCTTTTATTCATGATCCAGAATATCATATGCAAACTTTCTGAGAGGCATCATTCCACAGTAGACTTGATTCGGGCGTCTAGAAAACACAGCCTGCAATTGCAAACCCGTGAAACGCTATACCATAATTACAGTCTCCAGGCACCTCTAATGACCCATTAAGGTGGATTTGTAGAGCGGGCAGACTCTGCAGCCAGAAGCAGGTGAGACTGCAGGGTCTGGCGCTTTCTCTCTGAGGGCAGAGACCCACCAGAAGCCATCTTTTGTGGAGGAAAATCATGGGGGAAGATGGGATTTTCTTATCTAATTTTGTCACCACAGAGAAGAGAAATCCTGAGATTTTTTACATTTCCTACACTAAAAAATCACTTTGAGAATGGAGAACAATCGTGTACCTGGCTTATGAGAATACAAACTGGTATATTCACTTTGGAAAACAACTGACATTATTTTGTCAAATGCTATCCACCCATCCGCTGGAGCCCAGCGATTCAGCTCCTAGTCACATATTCTAGGGAAACTTTAGCACTTATGCACCAGAGGATGAGTAAAGAAGCATTGTTTAATTGCCCCAAAGTGGAAACAACAATCTGAATATCTATTTTCAGGAGAATGGATAAATATCCTATGGTGCCAGCACACAATAGAGTAATAAGCATAAATGAATTACAGCTACATACACCAACATGAGTGGGTCTTAGAAATGGAATATTGAATGAAAAAAGCAAGGTCACAAAGACAATTTAAACAATGTAATACCCTTTTTATAAAGCAACAGAAAATACTAACTTCAGGATGGTGGTCAAGGGCAGGGCAGAGGAATGACACTAGAGGGGCACATGGGTAGATATGCTGATAATGGTGATGGCCATGTGTTGAACAGTGTCTCCCCCCCTCAAAATATGTCCAAGTCCTAATCCCTAGTCCCTGTGAATATGAGCCTATTTGGAAATAGGGTCTTTGCAGACGGGATTAAGTTAAGGATTTTGGGCTGAGATCACTCCAGGCTTAGGTTGGGCCTTAAATCCAAGGACTTGTGTCTTTCTTAGAGAAACAAAAGGCAGATTGGAGGCACAGACATGGGGAATAAGGCCATGGGAAGACAGAGGGAGAGATTGGAGTTATGCTAGCAAAAGTCAAGGAATACCAGGAGCCACCAGAAGCTGGAAGAGGCAAGGACGGAGTCCCCCCTAGAGTCTTCAGCAGGGGCGTGGCCCTGATCACACCTTGCATTTGAACTTCTAGCCTCCAGAACCATGTGAGAATAAATCTCTGTTGTTTTAAGCTACCTAGCCGGTGCTGATTTGTTGCAGCAGGCCCAGGAAACTAATACAGAGATGCTCTAGACCTTAAGTTGAGTGATAAGTTTCTGGATACTCTTTTTTAAATTTTGTGCCATAACTTATATATACCTTACATGTGTTCTCTTGCATGAAGCAAATATTACAAAACAAGGTCAGAAGAAAAAAAAAAAAAAAACCTTGAAAAAGCATGTATAAGCAAAGCAAACACGCCCCAAGCCTATTTAAGGTCCCTGAGAGATTTGAGGAATTTCACGGTATTGAAGACCTACTATGTGCCAGGGATCATGCTAAGCATTTTTAGACAATGTGATATATGACCCTCAAAGCCACACTATGATAAATAAGTTACATTCTGTGGACAAAAACAGGCTGGGGGGCACCTGGCCGGCTCAGTCAGTTAAGCGTCTGACTTCAGCTCAAGTCAGGATCTCAGGGTCCTGGGATTGGGATCAAGCCCCAAGTCGGGCTCCCTGCTCAGCGGGGAATCTGCATGTCCTTCTGCCTTTCCCCCCACATATGCTTGTGTGCTCTCTCTCTCTCTCTCAAGTAAATAAAATTAAATTAAATTAAATTAAATTAAATTAAAATAAAATAAACCACTGAGGCTGGGAACAATCAAATGCTTGCCTGAGGGAACAGAGCACAAAAGCAGCAGAGCAAGGACCCAGGTGAGGGTCAATTTGCAAAGTCTCTGCCTTTCCCACCCTAACACCTCAGGTCACCTCTGCTTACCTTTGACTCCTAAATACCTGCTGTTACCACTTACAGCTCTAGACGAGAAAGGTAAACATGTACCTACTTTATCTTCTGTTCTAGATTTCTCTTCAGACGAAGCTGGATGAACGCTGTTTGATCTCACCATCTTCACATGAATTATGCATTTCATGTTATCTTCCAACTCTCTCACCATGACCTGTGTGGATAACCTTAAATTAATCGGAGAGTGACTCATCCACTCCTCGACCGTTGACACCAGCCCCGGCGCTGGCAATGCAGAAGCCTGTGATAAAATCGAGTTTCCTCCCTCTCCTCCTCCTGTAGTCACGGGGGATGGATTCAAGAGGAATACACTCTCAGGAGACACTTACCCTGGTTTGCCTGGGACTGTCCCTGTGTGAACACTGTAAGTCCCATACCCTGGGAAGCTCCTCAGTCTGGGACACACCAGGACAGCTGATCACCCTTCCTGCGGGGGAAATCCTTTCTTCTGGGGTCTGAAGTATTTACAAAGGGGCAGGAAAGAGAAGCCTGGGTCATCTGATTCAACCATGCCCTTCCTTCTGGGGCCCAGCTTCAGGCCATGCCTCCTCCCTACTTCTTCCTATGAGGAAAGGCATTTTTCAGAGCCTGAGGCCAACCCAGGAGGCTAAGGTTGGGGGGGGCGGCACGCTCACTCCACTGAAGGAGGTACTACCTTCACTCCTTCCCTTCCCCACCCCCTTCAGCAGTCAGTGGGTTTTAACTAACTGGTAACCACAGACCAGCTTCCCACGCTGCATCCCAGCTCCCCTGCCATGAAAGCTAGAAAGGAAAGGCTGCCATGACACCTTGGACCAAAGTCCCCAAGCTGCAGAGTGCCCCACCCTCATCTAATGCCTGCTCTTCACATCCTCCCTTCATCAGCATGGAAAAAATGGTAGGATCACTTCACTCTACCATTTATGGAACTTTTTGCATACAGTGGCTCACTGGGTCCTCAGGTAAACAGCAGCGTGCATCTGTTTGTCTCCATTTCGCGGATGGGAACAGACTAAAGGCAAGGGGCAAGCAAGGGGCAGACCCAGACCTGATGCTGGGTCTGAAGCCAAGCCTCCCAGGGCTCTGAGAAGAGCAAGGGAGAAGTCAAGAAGGAATCACCCTTTCCTCCCCCACCCACTCAAAAAATGTATCATAATCCTGGAAAACACACTCAGCAGATGGTTGATTCAGGAATAAATTCAGGGCTGCCAGACTTTCTCCGCCACAAAAACCTGACACTTCTCCTCCCCCGCTGCCTCACAACTGGGGTGAGAAGTAAGGATCACAAAGGTGAGAGCCCAGTGCCAGGCATGGGGCCACGTGGGGGTCAAGGGTGAAGGGAAGAAGTGCAGGAGACCACAAGGACCCTCCTCCACGGTCGGTCGGAGGGTTCCCTACCACCCTCTATTGGAGAGAGCTGGTTCAAGACCCTTGCAGACTGCCCCCAGAGGCCTGCCTCAAAGTCCCTGGGCTGGGCATGACAGATGTGGCTCCCTTTAATCGAGATCCCAGTCATTTGGCTCAAAAGAAAAAGCATACGGCTCATCTTTCGCGTCCCTGGCTGTGAACCTGGGGTGGGGAGGGAATGGGGTGGGGAGGGAATGGGGTGGAGATGGATCTGATAAATCCCATTCTGGAAGATGGCTCCGTGAGGTGGGGGCATGCACATGTGAGTGTGTGTGTGTGTGTGTGTGTGTATGCGCGTGCACTTGCATGCACAAAAATGGACTCTGCAAAAAGGGCTGTAAGACAATGCTTGAATCTGTTTGCCCACATCATCTATCGTTTGGACCTCCACTAACAGGGTTAGACCCTGCCCTACAAGTTGTTGAGGAAGCAAAGATGGTGGGCAGGCTCTGGTCTTCAGAGGAAATAAAACCATACGACCACTGTCTTTATCCCAAGCGTACACTGAGCCAGGCACAGCGGAAGTGCTGGGACAGCACAGAGGGTCACTGAAAGGCTTGCATTTCATTGCCGATGGGAAAAAAGGGGGAAGAGAGGTGGTGGAGCACTTTTGAAACAAGTCCCCTCTCTTCCAGTAGAAGAAAGCAGGTACGGAGTAAAAAGGGCAGCCGGGCCCCTTGTTCTCTGCTATCATGTGGTGGTGTTGTTCCCCAAAGCCTCCCAGTTACTGAGCAGTAACTGGGCAGACCCCAGGGAAAGGACCTCAGGGTCTCTCCTTTCAGATCTGACTGAAGGCTCCTAGGCCATCCGTGTACAGTCCTACAAGCTGGGTTTCCTACCCGTGGCTTCAGGGTCCCCAGTGTCCTCTCCCATCTCCCTGCCTCAGGTCTCACCCATTCTCTCCTCCAGAAGACCACCGGTGGGTTTTATAACACAGCTCTGAGGGGCACCTGGATGGCGCAGTTGATTAAGCTTCCACCTCTTGGTTTCGGCTCAGGTTGTGATCTCAGGGTCATGAGATGGAACCCCAAGTCAGGCTCCATGCTGAGCATGGAGTCTACTTAAGACTCTCTCTCCCTCTCCCTCTGCCCCCCCACTCAAAATAAATAAATGAATCTTAAGAAAGAAAGAAAAAAAAAAAAACCACAGGTCTGACAACCTCATACTTTAAGTCTTTCTAGGGCCACAAAATAAAAATCCTACAAGATAAAATTCCAGACTGTTCACCTCTTCTGCCTCTCCAGCCTCATCTCTCTTTATGCCTCTGATGGCCCCCCCATATCATGCTCTCTGTCACTTCAGGCTTTTGTCTGTTTCCTCTGCTGGGACATTCCCTTCCCCCACTCATGTCCTTCACACCGCCAACTCCCACTCAGTCCCCAAAGCTCTGGGTCTATCCTCTCCTCTATAAGGCTGTCTCTAAGCCCCTTTGTCCCCCCAGCCATTAGGACACCGCACTGCCCACACTGTACCAGGATTATTAGCCCACCTACCTGCCCCTCTCCCAGACTGTGAGTCCCCTGAGGCTAAGGACTGACTGTACCATCTATCTCTACAAGCCCAGGGCCAGCCCCTATTACGCTAGAACTGAAGGTGCTCTTGAGGTAGCAAATGGACCCCACTACTTCCTCACTTTATCCAGGAACATTCCTGGGAGGTGTCTGGGTTGCTCACAGGCAGGAACCTCAGCATGGGTGTCCAAGATACTTCTAGGAAGGACACCCACCTGAAGCATTACCCAGGCGGCGAGCAGGTCAAGCACCCGAGTGGATTTCTGCACCTCTCTCGCTACACGGTCTTAGGATTCAACCACCTCCGAAGTGCAAATGATGGTAACATGTATTTTGAGAGCTTACTGCTTAAGATGTGCTTTACATCCACTGTCTCATTTAATCCTTAAAAATACCCAGCAATATCCCATTTTTCAGATGAAGAAACACTACGGCATGGGGAGATTAAGAAGCTTCCTTTTATTCTGATTCCTGTGGAGTGCAAGAACAAAGTCATGTCCCTGTAACTCTCACTAGCTACCCTGAAACACAGGTAGGCCTTACTTAAAACAAAAGCACCCCCAGAGCCAATATTCAGCTTATCTAACAAGTGAGAGTGAGCAGCAGTGGATTTTTTGTTTTACAAACATAAGTCAGAGGCATTGACTACCACCTCCCTCACCCCAGTCAGGCCCTGGGAAAATAATTCAATTCAAATTAACCACAGTTTAATAAATATCTACTGAATGCCTTCTATGTGGCAGGCACATGGACACGTGCACACATGGGAAATTGAAAGGACAAAGAGCCCTGCGCTCAAAGAGCTCATGGAGAAAGAAAGACAATGAGCACTGCATGTGATAAACAAGATATACTATATTAGAAGGTGTGAGGGGCACCTGGGTGGCTCAGTCAGTTAAGGGTCTGCCTTAGGCTCAGGTCATGATCCCAGGGTCCTGGGATTGAGCCCGCTTCGGGCTCCAGGCTAAGCGGGGAGCCTGCTTCTCCCTCTCCCTCTGCCATTCTCCCCACTTACGCTCTCTGGCTCTCTCTATCTCTCTGTCAAATAAATAAATAAAATCTTAAAAAAAAAAAAAAGGTGTGAGAGCCAGTGTCCAAGAAGACTGACACTCACCCTCACCTCCTGTGTAGTGGTCCCCTCCAACTGATGTTGTGAAAATGGTGGTGTATGACTTCTGAGGCGAGGGTGGCAGAAAAGACACTTCCTTGGTGTCTCTTGAAACACTTGCTTTGGGGGAAGCCAGCTGCCATGTCTTGAGGACACCCAAGCAGCCCAATGAAGAGGTCCACACAGAGAGGACCTGAGGCCCTTGCCAACAGCCTGTACTGACCCGCCAACCTTGTGAGTGAGCCATCCTGAAAGCGCCCCCTCCAACTCCAGTCATCCCTTCAAACGACATCCGGTTGCATCTTTGTCCTAGTCAGCGCCGGCTGCTGTAACAAAATCCTACTATTGGTTGGAAACCTCTGGCCTTCTCCGGGGTGGAAGCTGAAACTGGCCCAAGTACGGAGAGCAAGGAGAACCTGAAGAAAGAGGCAGGCGGCTAGAGATTGGTAGATGGCGATTTGAATAAGCAAGGGAATGTACATAGGAGGCTTGCCTTGGGTGGTCGCAAGAACAGTAAATCTCGGTACCCTCCTGCCAGAATCTTAACAGGTTATGTACAGGACTTAAGGGGGTTCAGTCCACACTGGTCTCAATACTACATTACCCTCTCAAGCCTGTGTCCTTGAAGTGGCTCCTACTACAGGAACAGTAGGTGGGGGGAATGTACATTCCAAGGACAGGGTAGGAGATAAGGAGCCTCTGATTGCCTGGGTCCAGCTCAAGGGTCAGCTGGCGGTCATATCCTCTTGATGACCCCTTCCAACAACCATTGACTGGGTGGCTTTTAAGCAACAGATAGTTCGTCCTCACAGCTCTGGAGGCTGGAAGTCTGAGACTGGGGTGCCAGGACAGTCTGGCTCTGGTGAGGGCCATCGTCCTGAGTTGCAACTTTTCCCTGTGCCCTCACATGGCAGAGGGATTGAGGGAGCTCTCTGAGGTCTCTTTTATAAGGGCACAAATCCCATTCATGAGGGCTCCACCCTTATGGCCTAATTACCCCCTAGAGGCCACTCACATAAGGACCCTCACACCCCTTACCCAGTTTTGAGGGATCTAGGATAACTGCAAGGCTCCAATTTACAACAATCTGATTTGTGCACAGTTTTCCAGAAAATGTCTTCTACAGATACAAGAAGCTACAACCTACCCGGGACATTATGGCAGAGCCCCAGGCAATAAAACTCTGTGAAGGGGTCTCTCTCTTCTCTGATTCCTCACTCCCATAGCTGCTCCATGATTCTGCTGGTTATTTCCCAGCACCTGCAGTGGTCTCAGGCTTAGCCTAAGTTCTGAGGACCCTGAAAGAAAAGCCAGGCCCAACACCTATCATGTACTCTAAGATACTCAAAGAACTTTCACCTCAATCTTCAACGACCCCTTGACCACATAAGAAAAAAATAAATAAATAAGGCTTCACCACTGGGGACACCTCCCAAGCTCTCCCAGCCACCAGCCTGCCCAGGCCCTCTGCAGGAAGACCTCCCCAGTATCTCAGGTCAACCAATGAAAACGGGCCTGCTGCTTCCGCAGGCCTCCCATCCCCAGGTCTGGGGCAGGTCTCCGGGGTCTTTGTGTGGGACGGAGGGGCTGCTCCAGCCCTGTGTCCTGGAATGGTGAGGCATGGAGGCCTGAACCACTGGTCATGTCAAGCACACTGGGATGGGGGAGGGGCTTGTGCCTGTGCGGCCCCACACCAAGGCCATCTGAGTGATTCTTCAGGGCAACAGGGTAAATAGTTAGAAAAGAGAAGACCCTTGTCTCTTTGTTCCGACTGGAAGGACTTGGTCAGATAAAGGGTCCGTTGCAATGGGGGCGGGGTGGGGGGACACAGGGAGTAGTAGCAGTCAGACCAGTACTGTGGCCTACATGATGGAGGTGACCCAGGGTGCGGGGAGAGCTGGACCAGCAGCCAGATGAGGGAGCCTCTGCCCGTATTCCCCAGGACACTTGCAAGGAGCCTCTGCACCTGGCACCTGCCTTCAGCTCTCCATAGGTCTAGGCATGGCGCCCAGGACGATTTCCATGCATCTTTCTCTAAAAGCAAATATTCTCAAGGCTCCAGAGGGCAGAGAGTCCTTCCACTCCTCAGTCCTTCCCCAATCCCCTCTTTTCAGCCACTCAGCCTCTCTCCTCTCTTCAGCTAAGCCACGCATAGAGTCTGTTTTCCAAACAAAGCTCCGAGCCCCTCCCTTGGCAGCTGGTCAGCAACTCAGGATGGTTAAATTCCTCCCATTCCTGACTCTTCACCTCAAGATGTTCGTGACCTGGCCTTAGAGGGAAAACCTTTTAAGCCTCCTCATGGTAAGAGGCCATTAGGGTCTCTTCAGGGACATAATGATTTGTTTCAGAGAGAATGGATTAAGTTCCACCTGTCCCAGGTAATTGGGAGGACAAGGCCCTCCCTCTGCCTGTCTTGTCCTCTGTCATGGTGGATGCCAACTTTTAATGGCGAGTGTTCACAGAGGCCACCCGAACTCACAAAAGGAAAACAGAATCCCCATTTGGAAGCCTGAATCAGCCACAACCAGTCATGTCTCAAAACAGGCTTTGTTTTATAATAGCCTGAACTTGACTCAATGACAAGAAAGCGTGCAGGCGAGGCCTTCCCTGCTCTTCAGATCTCCCAGCAGAGCTCCTGGCTACGGAGAACCAGGTCTGAGTCTCAGGTGGCAAGGCAAACTTGCCTCTCTACCAAGAGGCAAACACTCAGTAGAAATGCACTCGTAGTCTTGGGCCATTTCATCCCTCAGTGTATGAGCCCTGGTTTTCTGTTCCTGGTGGCCCTGCATGGAAGTTGTGGTTTCTGATTCAGTAAATGTTCAGAAGAGCCATGGTCTGCTTCCACAGGATCAGCACAAAGAGCAAGGAAAGGAACATGACAGCATTTGAGGATCACTCCCACCCCACATGCCATTAGACAGCCGTTCCAGCGCAGGGCTAGAAGGGCAACGAAGGTTGCTAACAACAGTCGTATCTCGACTTCCGGGCACTCTAGAACAATCTGTTGGTCCTCCAGCTCAGAAAGTCAGTGCCCCCGTTCAGCCAGGGGAGGTGGACATTTGTCCCATGTGGAGCCACCCAGTATCCATTTGCCAATCACAACAACACTTCAATTTATTTTGGAGTTATTGCCACTAGCCAGCTCAATGTAGTCTGGTTGAAATGATACATCCAGGCACCTGTATGTCATCACTGAAGATACAGGGCCACCCACAAAGCTAGTAAGACCAAGTGATGCTCTCTGTAGACTTGGAGATCTTAGCAAGTGGCCTAGGTAGAGCATGCACTGCCCACGCTGAGTGTCCTATCTCCTGTCACTCAAGACCCCAGATGGCTGCTGTAAGGGATGGGGATGGGCTGTGACAGACGTGCCAATCTGTCCCTAACATCAGGAGCACAGAGGGTACCCGGTAATCCCTTTCTAAAGGGGGTTGGAAAGTGAAAATGGTTGCTCAGTGGTGGTTGAAGTGAGGGAATTGGAATGAAAGCTTTAGAGGGACCAATCATATCTATTAGGCATCCACTAGGACAGGGGAATTTAAGCCACCAATATATGCTGACACTCGTGTAATAAGCCAGGGTGCCTCAGCACTGACCCATGCCCTGCCCTCATCAGCCACACAACCACAGCATGAGTACGTACATAAGTATAAACTGCAATGACAAAAGACCAGGGGAGGTGACCTGAACGGTCACCTGAATCGGTGGGGGTATGGCCAGGAGAGGTAGCTCAACGGTCAAATCTTAGTTTCCCTGCCCTTTGCAGCCTCCTGAAGTGACCCCACTTGGAAGTACCTGTGGCCTCATAGTCCCCTCTCCCCAAAGGGGGCCCCCCCTCTTCACCCCAGGCAATCTTGGGAGCAGAGGGCACTCTGAGGGTCTTCCCTCAGTTCCCTGACGCCGCCTACCTGACAGGTTAGGGAACGGATTCATTAGGATTTCATCCATCTATTCACTGCCCGTCGCCCCCTAAACCCCGTTCGCGGTCCCCATCCGCGGTCCCCATCCGCATCGCTAAATCAACTTTGTCTCTCTGGCTCAGCTAAGTGATCCTTAACGAGGGAGAGGCCTAGCCGGCGCCCCGACAGACCAGGGAACCCGAGGCACCTGGCTGCTGGCACGCTCACCTGCAGCGCTTTCGCGGATCAGGGTGAGCGGTGGGCAGCGGACCAGCCCGCACCCACACCCGGCACCCGCGGGAGGCCCGGCTCCCGACCTGTCAATCACGGCGGGGTTCGCAGCTGCGCGCTCCGCGGCCCCAGCGCACTGCTCCTCCGAGGGAGATAAACATCGAGAAATCCAATCCAGCGCGGCTTCAGAGATAAACAGATGTGCAGGCCTCCGTCGGTCAGGAGATAACGCCCCCGCCCCGCCCTACGCGCCCGCCTTGGCCCTGCACCTGCCCAGGGCGACCGGGACGCGCCTCTTGGGAGACAGGCTGCGTCCCCCCAGCCCGGGGACATGGTCTCTAGTACCGCGGGCGGGGGTGGAGTTAGAGAAGAAAGAAGCTCGGTTTGTAACCAACTCGGAACAGAACCTGGGCTTTGGAACGAAATGCCAAGGTTCGGATCCTGACTGCCACTGTTTGACAAGGGACAGCAACTCTGAGCCTGGATGTTCTCCTCTGTACCGTGGGGACAAACACCGGTACGACCTCAGTGGGTTAGCTCTGTTGACATTTGCACAAAGAAAGCTTCAGTAAATAATGATGGCCAACATTAGCCAGCCTTTGGGCATTAAAGGCGGCCCAAGGCGTTTGAGGTGGTGGAAGGAGAGTGCTTGTTGGCCACATAAAAACGTCAGCTTTAGGAGAGAAGTGATTGGATCACGTCTGGAGCTGGGATCTACCTGCTTCCAGAAAATGACAGCTCGGGGCTGACATAACGAATGGCAAAAGTGAAAGTGACACCGTGGCAGGGGGAAAGGAGCCTGGGAGCAGAGAAGGCTAGTGTATGAGAGGGTTTGGGGTGGGGTGGGGGGCAATCAAGAGAAGGCTTCTCCTTCCTTGGCACTCAAGGCTCCAAAGTCTCTCCCCGTTGGGCGACTGGGAAACTTCTCCGTCCAGAACACCTCCACGCAACTCATTCATTTGTTCCACACACACCCGGTGAACATCCTCAAGGTCCACATCCTTGCCCTCAAGGTAAAGGCTAGGGACTGAGCAGGACCAGAGACAACTGCAGACTTAGACACCCCCGGCTCACCGCTTGGAGGCCAAAGTTTCCCGTCCTTCCGTGGGCCGATCATTTCTTCCTACCGGCAGCAATTGGAATTAAACCGACTCCCGTTGAGGTATGAAGGGTTGGTGGCTCTCTGGAGCTACACCTAATGTATAATTTGATTTTTGTCCCTGAGACCACCAGGCCGGAAGTTCTGTGAGAGTAGGACCACAAGTCCCCCAAACCCACCCCCACCCCCTGGCCTCAACAGATACGGATGGGATGTTAGGTCACACAGCGCACGGAAGAGGGTGAAGGAGACCGGGCCATTCCTGGCGTGTGCCTGCTGGGGCTCAGCCGCCCAGCGCACCCCCACCCCGGGCACATTTCGCCAGCGGTGCACGAGACGGAAGGCCTTGGACTGGAGGCGGTGGCCGCTTGGCCACAGGCTGGGGACCAGCAGCTGAGTCTGCACCCACGCGGGCCCCTTTTGCTGGAGCTACCTCCTCCTCTGGTCTAGGATCTCAAAGTCTCCACGGGGTCTTCCGAGGGGTGCAGAAGTGCCCAAGCCTCTAGGGTCGCGAGGCCCACGGGCGCGCGCAGTTACGCGGAGGTTTGGGGGGGAGCTAAGAACTGCACTCCCGCAGGCCCCCGGAGCCTCTGCTCGAGAAACGAGAAGCAAATGCCTGGTCCTACGCGCACCGGCTGCCCCCGGATCCCGGAGGGACGCGGAAGGACAGTCTGCGTACCCCCGGGGGCCGGGAGGGTACACACCCGGTCTCGCCGCGGTGCGGCACGCACAAAGGGCGCGGCGACGCCGTCGTGCCTACTAGTTAAAAGCTTATTAGTCCCCTCGGAGCAGTGTGATCCCACTTTGTTCCTGAACGGCCTCAGCGCGCCCTTTCATGCTATTGTGCGCGCCGCGATTTAGCGCGGCCTTTGTGGGCCTGAAAGGACCGGCGGCCTCTCCGGGCGCGCATTCCCGCGGCACCAGCTTCGGTGGCATCGCTGTCCCCGTCCGGCCCGAGGCGCTGCGTCCCCAGACCCACGGCACCCTTCAGCCCGTCTTCTGTGCGCCGCAGCTGGGGTAGATGGCACAAACCGTTGCACCGGGGGAGCCCTTAGCCCCAGCGCCCGCAGGCCCTCGCCTCTCATGCCCCCCTTGCAGCCAAAGTGAAAAAATGCGTGCGGACCCTTTACCTCTATTTAGGGGCAATTGCACTGGGTTTAAAGGGCTATTGAGGCCTGGAGCGGCCGCCTCTCTCTTTATAGCTTTGTGCAATGTTTGCAGAGACATTTGCATCTGTTTGCACTGGGGGAAAAGGTCCTGAAGGCTCGGTAGCAAGAAAGCCCGAGGATTGTTCTGGTCGCCCTCCCCCTCCCCTCTCGGATCCTCGCTGGCCGATTCGTGCGCCGACCAGAGGCATGCAAAAACCCCTCCGGTTCAAAGATTGGGCGCCCAGGCTCTCGGTCCACTTTTTAAACAATTGCTGTTAACAATGCAATTTTAAGCAGAAAATCGTCTAACTAGATTAAATCCACATGACATAAAAACCAGAGGGGAAAAAGTCCGCATAGGCATAGGGGTGCGGACGCCTAACAGGATAGAAAGTGTGAAATGCATGCAGAGGTGGAACGACCGACCGGCAGGTGCCCTGGCCTCCCTCCGGCCGGACAAGGGCTGCACTGCTTGCCTCTCTCCAACCGCAATGCCCCTGGAGGGGAAGGGGCGCCGGGGGGCGCAGGCGGGCGAAGCCAGCCTCCCACCTTTGGCGACCCGGGGACGGGTGCTGTGTGCCCAAAATCAAGTCCTCGGCTCCCCCCCACCCCCTCGGGTCCAGCGATCCAGCCCCGTCTGCGCCCTCCCCTCCCCGAGGGCGAGGGGCTCCGGGCAAGACTGGGGAAGCCGGAACGCCCTCTCCACTCGCGAGACTGAGCAGACAGGCTTTTTAATGGAATCGAATGAAAGTCAGGCCTTAGAAAGCCCCATTGCTATGGCAGCAGAGTACCCTGAAAGCGACAAAGCCCAGAGCCCCTCCCTCCCTTCCTGGCCCTGCCCTCGGCTCCCCTCCCCCTGCGCGGCCTGCAGCCACGCTCTGGGCGCGCTCGGACGGGTTAATCACTGTCAAAACAAAGAGATGAAAGGCTCTCCAATTGGGGAACTCTCGGCGGCCTCCTCCCCGGCCTGGGGGAGGGGAGGGGGCCACTCGGGCCGAGCTTCCCGGCGAGCCAGTAAGACTCTCCTGCCCTCAGCTGGGTGGGAGCCACATCCCACCATCCCCAGGCGACGCCGCCCACACAATCTGGCGCCTCCCGACGGGCCCGCGGAGGCTGGCGGAGGGGGACAGGCGGTCCCCCCCTCCCATCCCCCTGCCGCCACAACCCCACAAAACAGAAGCACAAAGCCTCGGGCTTCATCACGGGCCCTAAGGAAATGTTTGAAACTTGAAAAACACGACTAGCTCTCAACAGCAAAACAACAAAACTCCAGCAAAATTGAAATTAATAAACATTTAATTAAATGTCCGTAATATAGCATCCTTAGTCAAGTGTAAGTCAACTCAACTTACGGAGTTACCGAAAAATTAAAAATTTAATACGGGATCTGGAGGCATTTTTATATCTTGATATGATATGGGGTGGGGCTCAGGAAGTTTTTAAAGGCTTAAAATTTCCCTTGTAAACTTCACCTGGGAGCCAGGGACATGGAATCCAAGGCTGGCAGGTAGGTCCCTAGTTATTCTGTGACTGGTTCATTGGGGTCCCTGGCCCTGCCTTGCATCCACCTCACCCCTACCCCCACCCTCTCAGGCAAACTGGCAGGCCCCCCCTTTAGTGAGCTGGAGACCCTGAGGTGGGAAGCAAAGCAAGGATTTTCTGGTCACTCAGCCTGTCCAAGGCCACGCAGTGATGGGCCTGTGGTTTCTGTCTGGTAGTCTGTGTGTCTTTCCCAGTTCTGAGTTTCTGGCACCTGAGAGGAAGGGCAGCATGGGGGGTGGGAGGGACACAGAGAGGCTAGTTTGCAGGGGTACCAGGAAGAGGTGGTCTTCCCAGAGACTGTCTCTGAAGTATGAAGAGAAGATCCCTGGGCTCCTGGAGGGGTGGCAGAGACTGGTGCCGGCCTTGGAGCAGGGCTTTCTGGACAGCTTTCCAGAACTTGCTAGAGCCAGTGGGAGATTTTTTTTTTTTCTGCTGTAGGTCTAGGACTACCCCAGTGCCCAGCCTCACCTAAAGCCAAGTGTCGTCCAGTCTCCTGCGCATGTTATCAAATCCTCCAAGGGAAAAAGAGCACCTCCCACCCACCCCCTAACACACACACACACACACACACACACACACACACACACGACCCATCCTGATTCACCTCCTTAAAGTTCCTGATTTAGGGTCTACAGGCCTTAGATATTTCCATGGTCAGAAATAACAGTAAGAAAAATCTCTTCCCTTTTCTGGGCCTCAGCATCCCCATGGTAATAGTAAGAGATTTCTGAAGAGTTCTGTGGGCAGTGAATGGGCAGTGAAGTGGACAAGAAAGGCCCAGCCCTGGTCTGAGGGAGGTCCTTCGGATGTCCCTGGGCCTGAGGACGCCTGGCAGTGGCATGAGCTTCATTTAAGAGACGTGGACAGAGGGCTTGCCTGAGGTCAGCCAGGGTGAGGCAGCTCTGCTCACCATTCTTCCTGTCTGTCCTGGCAGAGCCACATTAACTGGGGCCCCCAGGCTGTTCTAGGGGATCCCTGGGGCAAGGTCCCCAATGATAGAAATGCCAGAGAGGGAACTGTCTGTGGGTGAGGTTTGCTCGCAACCTAACCCTCCTCCTTCAATGAAGCAGAGGTTTCTCTCTTCCCATTTGCCTCTCTGGGGACTGCCATCTGTCCCTCACTGCCGTCTCAATCACTGCTGGGGAGGAGGTTGATGAGCCCCACTGGGAGAGGGAACACTGTGGGGCCTGCCCCCACCCACTCACTCTCAAAACCCCATCAGGGAAGCTGCTCAATCCAGCCATTCGATCCACTTTCTCTGGTCTGTGTCTGAGCCTTGCTGAGTTGCTGAGTCTTTGGGACACTCTGTGTGTCCTGGCCAAATGCAACCAGGAGCCAGGCCATCAGAGCAACAACTCCTTTGACTTTAAAATCTTCTATTTTCACAGGGTGGCTCAGTCGGTTGAGCTTTGGACTCTCAGGTTTTGGCTCAGGGTCTTGGGATCCAGCCGGGCATGGAGCCCCCCATGGGGCTCTACGTGGAGTCAGCTTGTCCCTCTCCGCTTCCCCTGCTTGCACCCTCTCACTAACATAAATAAGTAAATAAATAAATAAGTAAATAAATAAATAAATAAAATCTTTAAAATATCTTCTGTTTTCACATCTCCTTTTTTCTATCCTGCGAATACAGGCCTTCCTCCCCCACTCCTACCATTCTTCACAGAAGAACATGATAAGGGGGGGGGGGCACAGCCTTCTGACTCTGAAGCATCGTGCCCAGGGCCAAGGCCAGGGCACGCAGAGCCTAGCACCCCTTCCAGGCCCCTGCCCCAGGCCCAGGATCGGAGAAGCCTCAGTACCCCTTCCTGGGGGAAGGCAAAGTGGGCTCCCCTCTGTGTACTCTCCCCCCACAGGACCAGGGCGATGCTGGGACTTCTGTTTCCCTCTTCTCTGCCCAACCCGAAATCACTTTCTGAAACAGCTTGAGATTGTAGCGGGGGCCCAGCTCATGGTCATGGGAGCTTTTGCTTTAAAGCTCAGGCTCTGGGGGCGCCTGGGTGGCTCAGTCGTTAAGCCTCTGCCTTCGGCTCAGGTCATGATCCCAGCATCCTGGGATCGAGCCCCGCATCGGGCTCCCTGCTCAGCGGGAAGCCTGCTTCTCCCTCTCCCACTCCCCCTGCTTGTGTTCCCTCTCTGGCTGTCTCTCTCTCTGTCGGATAAATAAATAAAATCTTTAAAAAAAAAAAAATAAAGCTCAGGCTCTGAACCCAAGATCTGGCTTAAACCCCGCCCACCTCGGAGCCTTATTGGGCTCATTTGTAAAATAGGGATCAGCACTCCTCCACGGGGCTGTTGATAGGAATAAATGCCCTGAAAAGTAGAGACAGTTGGCACCTGCACCAGCAGAACCACTCCACAGACGTCAGCAAGTCTTACCATCCACCAGCACACTCTCCCCCCGCTCCACCCTGGGCTGGAAAGAGACTTCCCCAAGAACTTCGAACACCAAGCACAATACCCGATCCTTGCTTCTCCCTGTTATTTTTACTGTGCGGGTCATTTACTGAGCACTCCCCATGGCACAAACGCTGTCTCAGTGCTTCCACAGGCTTACCCCGTTGACATGCCGCATTACCCCAGTGTACAGGTGGAGGGCCCATCCAGAAGCACAGAGAGGTTGATGACCTGCCCAAATTTCACAGTAATGGAGCCGGGATTGCTCCTCATGCCTCCTGGTTCCAGAGCCACGCTCTGAAGCCCCCGTAGGCCCCTGGGCGGTCCTGTGTCCACACCTGGTGCCCTTTCCTCAGACCAGCTGCCTCCCTCTTACCCACCAAGATGGGAAATTCCAGGGCAGTCCTAGGGGTGCCTGTGGCCTTGACCCAAACTCCCAGCAGAGGAGGTTCGAGCACTCCCCTGCATGAGAACAGAAAGCCCCCTGGCGGGGGGGGGGGGGGGGGGGAGGACAAGCTAAGAACTATCTCCTCTCCCTTTCTTTCTCCACCTTGTCTTGCTTCTATGATGCTCATCAAAGGGGCAGTCTCGGAGGTGCTTCCCACAGCCACTCACAACACTCAGTGTGCTCCTTCCACGTGAGAGCTGAGCCCCTGGGCTACACAGGTGGCAGGGATGTTACGTGTTGGCACTGTACCTAGCTGGTCAGGGGCAAGCAGGTGGGAGAATCATCCCACTACCCCTACCGGAGGGACCCTGCTGTGTTGTCGGGTTTGATCTCACCCCACTGGTGGGACCTGCTGGACTCCAGCCCCTCTGAATGAGAGCCAGCCAGATGGGCAGGTGGGAGCGGCTGACGCACAGCTTGGGGCTCATCCCACTCACTGCTACCTCACAGACTGGCAGGGTCTGCCCCGATCCCCAACATTCGCAGGAAAAACACCTTGCAGCCTCTGCAGGGACATCTGCCAACCATCTTCCGTGTTAACCACCTTGTCCAGCCTAACATCCTCTCACTGCCCAAGAGCAGAAATATGTTTAAGGGCTCACGTGGACCCAGACAATGAGCCATCTGCCATTGACTGTTAATCAATCAAGTGCAAGCGCCTTACTGGAAAGGTGGGGAAACAGACACCCAGAGAGGCAGGGACTTGTCCCAAATCAGAGCCAGTTTAGTAACAAGCAACTGAGGTGAAGGAGTGTCCAAGCCAGGAAGATGGTGTTTCCTTAGTGAATGAATGGACATTCCCTGCAAGCCTACCTCCGCTCTAGGGTTTAGGAAAATACCTGTGGGGTACTTGTCTCAGGGCTGATGGGTGACCTTCTGGGGTGAAAGCTTAACCCCTCTTAACCTTTGATCTCTGGCCATCAGTCCCCTCTTGGCCCCAACTCCATCTCCCAGGCTAAGTGAGTACAAATCCAGCATCAGCCTGTGCAGAGGCCACCTGGGGGGACAGAGAGGCCAAAAGGCCTGGCAAGGACAGCGCCCCTTTAAGCCGATCAGCCTTGGCGAAGTGAAGGCACCCCTGGAGGGGGTGAGGTTGCTGCCTGGCAGGAAATTACAGCAGGAGGGAAGAGCTGGGGAGGCCCGGCTCCTAGCTCCCACCAGGGCCCCTCCATCCACATTCCCAGGACCAAAGCCCACGCCGGGGGATGCGCAAATGCTCCCAGGACTGGGTGGGGTGGCGGGGGGAGCCTCGGGGGTTGAAAAGCCCACAGCCCTATCTAGAGCAGGCTTCTGCAGGAAAGCTGGAGGCTGGAGGGGACTTCAGCCTGCTTGAAAGAACAAACAGCTTTCAAGTACTCTCTGGAGTACCTATTTCATGGCAAACTCTTGTTATGCTAATGAAGGATCCTTCTTCTCTGCTCATTAGAGCACATCTCCAAAAGACCTCCTTGTAGCTACTGTGTGTCTGTGTGCCTTTGTGTGTGAGTGTCTAGGAGTCAAACACGGGCTCCAGAAAAGGGCTGGGGTTTCCCCGTACACCCTGCCAGTGTGCGTTGAGACGGGAAAGGACATGCCACCAATATCTCACCTATTTAGAAATCACTCCCAAGAAACCTGCCCCTTCCTGGAGAACCCCTGAGCATCGGGCAGCCAGCCAGGGGAAAAAATGTCCAAGCTGCACCGGAGATGTCGCTTAGCTATGCCGGGGACCTCGGTGGATCCCGGTGTCAGCCCCTGGTTCCTGCCTTGGCTCTGCACTCCAAGGCAGGGTACCTAACTGTGCTCTGAGACCAAGAGTGTCTGTCAAAGGTGAGGATTCTCGTCGAGGCCCGGTGCTTTGGAAAGCATGTGGTACGGGGCCTGCACACGGCAAGCAAGCCATCCCTCAAGGAGGAATTTCCACTGTGGTGAGCCTGGCTCTGGTCCCTGGCTCCGCGCTCAGCACTGAGTAAGAACCCAGGATGGGCGGGTTTGGATGAAGGCTTTGGGAAGGAGGGCCCTGGGTGTGTTCCGGACATGTGGCTGGCACTTGGTGACCAATTTGGATAAGAGCTCGGGCATGATCCATAGATTTCCTTCTCAGAAAAGCTACACTGGGATTTTTCATCCCAACAGAAGGCTCAATAGGGTCAGCTTCCCAGAAAATCTGAGGGTGCAGGATAGATTCCTCACTCCCTCAGAATCAGTCAGGCCTCCACTACTCCACTACTTGGTGCTATGGACTGAATGACCCTCCCCTTCATATATTGAAGCTCTCCCCTCCAAGGTGACTGGATTTGGAGATAGGGCTTTTCGGAGGTAATTAAAGTTAAATGAGATCTTAAGGGTGGGATGCTAATCCAACAGGATTGGTGGCCTTATAAAAAAAGAACAGAGGGGAACCTCTCTCTCTCTCCCTCTGTCCCTCTGACCCTCTCTCCCTCCTGCAGGAGGACACAGCGAGAAGGTGGCCATCTGCAAGCCAGGAAAAGAGAGCTCTCACCAGAATCCCGACCATGGCAGCGCCCTGATCTGAGGCCTCCAGCTTCCCGAACTGTGAGAACATTCACTTCTGTTGTTTAAGCTCTCCAGTCCATGGTATTTTGTTACGGCAGCCTGAGTTGAGAATATATTTGGCCTCTCCATGCCTTAGTCTCCTTATCTGTAAAATGGGAGGTAATAATGGAGTCATTAGACCCATTAAAGGAACTTAGCCCAGGGCCAGGCGTCATAGTAAAGGCTCAATAAGTGTCCTCTATCAGTATCATGATCATCCTTCCACGATGATATGCATCTCACCTGCTATAATGCTGATGGGAGGTGACCACCCAGATGCAGGCCCCGAATGATGCAGCAAGACCTCTAGATAAACAACACCCCTCAGGCATCTTTTGGACTCAAAAATGGCTTCCTGGAAGAGGAAAACATTGAAAAACATTTTCCTAGTGGCTTAGTTGGCCCACCCCCCTCCCTTGCTCTTGGGGGCAGGGAAGGATCAGATCGGAATAAGGGATAAGTAGTGAGCAGGAGGGAACAGCCGTAATGGGGGGCTCACCTGTGCCCCGCCCACCCACCCCCACCCCAGCCCCTTACTTCAGCCCATTCTGGGGCTAAGCAGGGGCAGGATGATCACACAGAGTGAGGAGAGGGCTGTTGCCTTGGGGAAGAGAAAGCCCTCAAGAGCAGGCCACTGATCTCAAAGGGAAATAATGGGATTTTCTGGGATTCACATTGATCCCCAAAGGAGAAAAGCTTCTGTTTGCCTTTTTTAAGCCGCCAAACAAGGAACTAAAGCCTCTTTCAGCCCTGACTCAGGGCTGTCCTTTCTGAAGTCCTTATTATCCCTGGGGCACTGGGAGAACAGGCCCCAGCGCTGGGCCCTCCACACAGGGAGCTTTCCGCTGGGCAGAGGCCTGCCTGGTTTCCTAGCGACCCAAACCCCACCCGACTGCAGCCGCTGGTACCTTGACCCACAGTTCTTGACTGTGGCCTGGCCAGGGCCAGGCTCCTCTCCTTGATTTGCCGGGGGATGTGTTTCCACATCCACGAGCAAACACATGAAGCAATATCTCTTCACACCCCCAGACACCACACACACATTCCTCACCGTCACCGACCAACAAGGACATCAAGGATGATAATAGTCACATTAAGAGAGCGACTAGTTCTAGAGCAATGTTTTGCTCCGGGCTCCATCTTCTTCTCCACTGGGCCTTACCTCTGAGGATCTCAGTGCCTGGTGGGACAACCAGCCCTTACCCCAAAGGGCTACTCGCAGCTCCAGGCCACCAGTGGCCCTCAGCTCTTGCCACGTGAGCTGTTCCTCTCATAGCCACACTCTAGATGGAGTCATCCTTCACCACTGCTCCCTCCACCTCTGAAACCTCACATATACATTCACACACACACACACACACACACACACACACACACCACTACAACCTCCCCCCCAACTCAGTGTCCAGCCTTCTCTCTGTCCACCTCTTAGACCCTCTGTTCCTTGGACACTCCTCCACCCCAAGTGCTCTCCTCATCCCTGGCCAACTTCCACAAACTCCAGAAAGGGAACCCCTCTTCTCCCTGCCACCGCAGCCTGGTCCTCCTCCATCTACGGGTCACCCAGCTCAAGGACCCGGTGAGGCCCTCCCCATTCCCCTCAATTCCTCTCCCTGCTTCATCTTCTCTTGCAGATTTGACTTCTTGAAGATTTGTTTAGAAACTGAACTACATCTTGGCGCAGTTTAGATGATACACTACACTTGGAGATAAAGCCGAATTCCTCTGTCAGGTGCACAGGGCGCACGACTTGAGGCTTGCCCGTCTTTCCAGCATCAGCTCCTGACGCTGCCGCCTGCCCACATGGGTGCGTGTATGTTTGCACACACACACACACACACGCCTGTGCACACACAGCATTTGCCATATTTCAACCCTGTGCTCTGCTCACATGGTCCCCCCTGTCTGGATCGTCCTTCCCCTCCTCTGTGAATCGCCTACCCCAGTTCATCTTTTAAGACACCTTAGATGCCGCCTCCTCCAAGAAACCTCCCCTCATTCCTGCTGCCACTGCCACCTCCTTGTGTTCTATGCCTGTGACACAGAGATGGCTGTCTTCTCTTCTCCCATGGTAATAGAATTTTTTGCTGGGTAAATGGTCAAGAGGAAAACTACATTTCCCAGCCTCCATTGCAGCTCAGTTGGGGTCATGTGTCTAGGTTCTGGCCAATGGAATGTAAGCAAAAGTGGCACGTGGCAGCCTTCAGGGACCTTTTCCAAGAGAGAGATGAGATGTGCCCTTTGCTTCTTCTTCATCTCTTCCTCCATCTTGCCCCCTGGAACAGCGAGTGCCACCATCTTGGATGATGAGATGAAGGCCACAGGCCAGGAATGGAAGGAACCCGATTCTTGAGGCTTTCGTGGAACAGAGCTGTCACGTTAGCCATGGACAGAAAATCCAGGGAGAAAAAGCAACTTTTAACTTGTTTAGGCAACTCTTGCTTTGGGTTTTGTGTCACTCCAAACTGCGTCTTTCCATGGTGCCCTCTTTAAACTGCAGGTGTATTGAGAACATCATACTGTGAATCAGTCACTTTTCATGGGTCTGCCCCTAGTGAGGTCAGGGGGTGTATCTAACTGACACTGTATCCCTCCAGCCAGGAGCATTGTAGGCACTCCATAGTGAATGGATAAACAAATGGTTGCTTGATGAGTAGATAGGAAGATTTGGAATGAAAGACTTACCTGGGGAAGATAAGTGTTAAAAACAGTGTGCTTACTCAGATCTGCACACTGGCCTTCCTTTCTAGCCTGCATTGTTACAATGGCTGTTTCTGGTCCCTCCTGTCACTTACAGCATGACCAGATCTTATCATCTGCCAAGGGACTTCCCACACAGGCACACCGACCAGCGCATCCCCCCAGGCCTGTGAAGCGGAAGGTGATATAGGTGGGTGGGCATGTGGGGGCACACTGCAGGTGCCCACACTGCTGTCTTGGGACTTGGTGTCTTCCTTTCTAGAGGGTCAGGTGGCACAGCCTAGAAGGACAGGAGAATTGACACTCTGCACAGGTGAACTTTAACCAATGAGAGACGGAAGCCAGAAGACAAATTCTTCTCCCTGCCTCCTCTGGACTGGTTAGAGGCCAGTCAGTCTCCTCATACAGCTCTCTGAGGACGTCTCCCAAGACAGCAGCAGCCAACTCATGATGCCCTCCCTTAGTATTTGTTTCCCTCCTTGCTTCTCTCACTCCCTTTTCCCCTTACTCCTGCTCTCCTGAGATTGAATTCCCAATAAAATGTTAGCACCTGAGTTTTCCGCTCTATTTTTTAAGAGGACCCATGGGTATCAAGTTCAGCGGACAGTGAGGGATCTGGTATGGTTGGAAAGCAAGGGAGCAATAGGATATGAGGCTGGTAAAGTCAGCTGGTTCTGGGTGATGCACTCAGGAGTGATTGATGGCCAGGCCAGGAGTCTGCGTCTTCTTGCAGCCACTTGGGCACCATGAGGAACCTGAGAGCCATCACTGGATGGTTGCCTGTGTTGTCCCTGCCACAAGCTGGCCAGAAGTTTCCCTTACCTCCTCACCTGCCATGAAGTCAAGGGCTTCTGTGATGTCCAGGTATTGGCAGAGAAGATTCAATATGTTGCAAGTGAGCCTTCCCTTTGGCCCATCATTGCACTTCTAATAAAATATGTTCTAGGTCTACTGTCACGTGTGTACAAAGTTGAAGGTATAAGTGACTCAAGCCAGGCCAGTTAGACTCCATTCCAGGACCTTTGCTGGAATAAACAAGAAATTAACACCCTCCTTTTAGCTTAGCTCATAGGTTTAGCTGGTAGGATGTGACCCTGGAATAGATCTTGCCTTCCACGGGGAGAGCCTATCTGAGAACAAAGCCAGACAGAGAGGTGCAAAGCCAAGAAATAAGGGAGACAGAGTGGGACAGAAAGAGAGAGAGAGAGAGCTGAAGGCATCATAGGAGCACCAGGATTGTGCTGACCTTGTAGTTGAAGCCAGACTCATGCCACGTGAACTAATAAATTCTCCTTTCAATGAAGCCAGTTTGCACTAGGTTTCTGTCATTTGCAAATGAAAATGCACTCAGCACTATGATAAACAAGGAGGTTTATGGCAGTGTTGTTTTAATAGCAAAAACGTGGCACTATCTAAATACCCATGGCAGTAGCTCCTTACACAAATGGAAGTATTTGTACATAATGGAACTACGCAGCCATCACAAAGGACCTTGTCTTTGCCCGCATGGAAAGACACCCATGCTATATTATTATGTGAAAAAGGTGAGGTGTAGAATAGGGTACGTGATATTTCCCAATAAGTGTATGAATTTTAAGGGATGGACACACACATTTGCTTGGATTTACATGAAATTTTCTGGAAGCCACACGCACAAGAGTTTATTACTAAACACAGCTTTTATGTGTGTGCATTTGGGGTGTGCTCAATAAATGCACTATTCTGAGAGCGCCACATGTTTTATCTCATTTTATTCTCACAACATTCCAGTGGGATTGGTACTGTTATTAGTCCCATTTCATAGCTGAGGAAACTGAGGCACACAGAGCTTTCAGCGTAGAGCAAAGTTGTAGAGATAGTAAGAGGCCCTTAACTGGCTCGGGGTGCTGGTTACCTGTAGGCAGTGGGCATACAGGTCAGGAGGGGTCCCTCACCTGTTTACACTCTTCGCTTCCATACTGCTTGTTTAATCCTGTAAGTCACACCCGTGCAGGGCGAAGTAGCAGAAGAGGTTGGAGAGGACTTTGGGCAGTCCCTCCGTGTGGTACACCAGCCTGAGCAGCTAGAACCAGCTGGCTTCCGTGAACCCTTTTAGAGCAGGATCAGCCTGAGGTGGCCCTTCCCCACCCCCAGATGCTTTCATCCCATTCCCTTGGTGGCGATGTCTACTGACCCCACCCTCAGGCTACCTGCAGCCCCAACTTGAGGATGACCTCTGAATGCCTGGAAGCCCCAAGCTGCTGATCCCATGACATGCCTTCCTAGGAAGCCCATGTGACCAGGTTAAGAGTCCAGGTTTGGGTTCAAATCCTAGGTCCATCATTCTGCATGCATGCATTCGTTAAGGAGTAACTGGGTACCTACCTTGTGCTAGGCACTATGCGAAGACCCGAAGATAAAGCAGTGAGAAAAACAATACAGGCCCTGCTCTCATGGAGCTTAGAGTGTGGCGGGGAGAGAGCTTTTTCACAACCTGTTCATGCAGATTTTTTTTGGTAAATGTCTTACTAGTACAAGGGCCACCGAGGAAAGGTACAACGGCTGAGGCTGCTGTGGGTGGGGGAACTTGGACCTGGTCAAGGGGATGGGCTACTTGGAGGAATGATATGTGGGAGCTCATTTTGGAAGAGAGGCCAAAAGATGTTCATTCAGCAGGAATGGCATGTGCAAAGGCCCCGTGGTTATGGGGAGAGTGCTACATACTAGGGGCTAAAAAGAAGGGCAATGTGTCCCTAGTGCAGAAAATATGCGGGAGCATGAGGTGAGAGGTGAGGCTGGAGAGCTTAGCAGGGACCAGAACCACAGAGAGCCACTGAGGGAGGGAAGTGAGACAGGGGCTCCCAAGATCAGTTTGTGTTTTTAAAAGACCATTCTGGCTTCGGACAATGTAGATGTGCAGCCTGACCAAGTCACACACCCTGAGCCTCGGGTTTCTGCTCTGTTACATAGTAATGGTGCAATTCCTGACCACGAGCTGTGCAAAGCACTTAGCACAGTGCAGGGCTCACAATAACAGTCCGATCCATGAAAGCTGCTTTCACTGGGGACCGAGGCTGTCCTGGGGCATCGGGGCGGGCGGGTGGCAAGGCTGAGAAGTGGGGCTTATTCACAGGGTTTCTGATTCCTCATTGTATTGAATGGGGCAGAGGGTGCCTAGGGCCTCCTATGTAGGATGCAGCTCCCGCAGGGCTCCAGTTCAGGGCCAGCTAGGGCTGGGCTGTTGCTATTTTGCAAACGAGGAAACAGGCCAGGAAGGTGAAATCACTTACTCAGAATCGCTTAGCTGGTGAGCAGCCAAGGCAGGCTTTGAGCCCAAACTACTTACTTCCAGAGCCAACAACCACTGAGCCAGACTCACACCAGCAACAAGAGGCAGATATCCAGGGATAGGCAGAGAGGCCAAGAGGGAAAGGAGTAAGGGACAGAAGGACCAGGCCCACCCCAGAGCTGCCAGTCCTATCCTTCCCAAGGCTTGATTATCTAGCATCCCTGTGTGCCTGGCCAAAGTGTATCCTTTCAATTCCTTCTGTCCCCAGCCCTTTTGATTCTGCAGTCAGTCCTGCTCCTGACAACTTGACAGAAGGCTTCCTGGAGGAGGTATCTATCGGTGATGCTAAGTTTTGAGGGACGGGCAAGAGCTGGCAAGGGCATTCCAGGTGGAGGCACCTCAGATCAAAGGGCTAGGGACTGGAACAGAAGTCCACAGCCAGAGTGGGGATTGAGGGAAGGCTGGCTCAGCGAGGATGAAGGGAGAGGGGGACACTGGGAGATGCTCTTGGGGCCAGTTTCTGGGAGGGCTTGAGCATCAAGCTAAAGAGCTGCTTATTTATCCCGTAGACAATGGTGTGTGACTCACAGGATAAAGGTGCCTCTTTATCATCAAGATGGACTTGGGGAGTGGCGGGGGGAGGGGGGCAGGAACTAGGTCAGTGCCTTGGAGGCCCATTGGGGCAGGTGTTTGCCTGGCGGCTGGTGGGCAGGATGAGGCAGGTGCAGAAGGTTTTGGCCCTGGCCTGCCCCCCTCTCCGCAAAGGCAGCTCCAAGGCCTGATTCTAGCCCAGCTAGCTCCCCCGCTGATGGCTTGTGCCCCTCTCTCCCCCCAGCACAGCTAATCAGCTTAGGATGGCAGCAAATGAAGGCTCCAGAACCGCAGGGCCCTCACTCGGCAGCTACAAATTAACACTTCAATTAAAAGCCAGCCAAGCCAGACCTGACATCCACACTCTCACTGGGTGAGGATTTAATTAAGACATGGTGGGGAGGTGGTGACCTCAGAAGGCCTCACCTTGAGCTGCCCATCCTGGCAACCTATTGTTTCCAGCTCAGACCATGGCATTGAGACCACAGAACACACTAGAAGGGGCAGAGTTCGTCAATAGAATTCCCTTTCATGAGGAGGGAGCCTTGACAAAAATATCGATTCCCGGGCCCCAGCCCAGTGCCCCTAAACCATCTCTCAGAGATGGGCCCAGGGGGCCTGTATTTTCATACAGCCTGGGGGCTGCAGGGGGTTCTAATGTTGCGAGGGTTTGTGAACCCCTGCTCTGGTAGGTGCTAAAAGCAATGTGGTGCATCAAAATGATCGGCCTTTTAAACCATGGAATGGAATATTAGAATAAGAAATATCAGAGCGCATCACATAGACTTGGGGGAAGTATTATTTTGTGAAACTTTTGCTTTAGTTATATATCTGTATGTATATTGGATTGTTATGAAAAGGTATGTATATTATATATATATGTATGTATTTTACTATGGGTTTCAGTAAAAAAAAAAAGTTTGGAAACTGCACAGCCGCTCCTCAGCAACACAGAGATGTGCGTGCCCTCTCCAAAGCTCCAGGCGCGCAGTTCACAGACGGGCCCAGCAGTGAAACCTCCCTGTAGCTGCTTCCTCAGGTCTCCTGATCCCAAAACATCAGGCCCCCTGGCAGCCTGCCTTCCCCCAGAAGTCGTCAGCAGACTGTTGGGAGGGTGCAGTGGCCCGCTGCTCCTCAGGGTAATGGCCCCATTTCTGGCCCAGGACAAGCAGGTATTAGAAAGGGGACCCCCAAAAGAGACCAGAGCTGGGGCTTTTCCTGCTGTCCAGCACAGAGTCCCCAGGCCAGCCTCCCAGCCAGCCTCGAAACCTCGGGCAGCGTGAAGGGGTGAGCAGTCCCATCCACACCTTCCAGAGCTCACTGCCTGCTTGGGAGAAGGAGACGCAGGGACAGGAAAGAGCCTGAGTCCATCCCAAGGAGGCAGCCTGGGCTGTGCAGGAGGGTGGGGCTGGCGGAGGGCTGCCTCCCCCAGTGCCACATTCCCCAGCCCTTGCGAGGCCACGCCGGCCCTGCCCTCTCTGCCTTGGAAATCCCTTTGAGCTCAAGAGGGCAGATGGGGGTCAGAGAGTGATGAGCCCTGGCCCCAGCCCCGTTTGAAATCGAAGCATCCTGGGCCAGGGGCGAGGCCTGTGAGGTGGGGTCGCCACCCCCAGGGCCGCAGCATCCTCCCGCCTGGGCCAACCCGTTGCTAGGGCCCCTCTTTCCAGGCATCAGGTTATAGGGCCGCGTGGAGCAGCCCATCTGCCGGCTAACTTCTCACTTTCCCCCCTAAGGCTGCCTGTGACCCGGCTCCCCAGGCTCTGGCCCGTGTGTAAAGTGGCGGGGGGCCTTTATTCCCACCGAGCCCCTTCTCAGCAGCTCGGCAGCCAAACTGCTCTTGGATTACATTTTGATGAGTTTTCAATTTAGGCCCAGCAGACAAGGGAAGGGAGGGGATGGGGGTGAAGGGGTGGGGGCGGGTGGGGGCGGGCAGGGGAGCCCGGGGAATAAATGCAACAGATGGGTCCAATTGTGCTGCCTAGGCAAATGAAGGAAGACATCTGTAGCTCCCGAATACTGGTGGTCTGAAACGCAATTAGCCCTCTGTGAATGGGGCCCCTCGCAGCCCCCTCGGCCAATCCCCTCCGAGGCACTGCTCACGTTACAATGGCCTTGACCACAATCCATTGAGCAGAAAAAGGAAAAAAGAAAAGAAAGAAAGATTAATCCAGGAGTTGCTGCGCGGTGGGGCTGCAAGGAGAGCTGGTATGCAGGAAAGGTTACTTACGTCTCTGCTTCTCCCTTTTTTTCCTCTGTCTTCACGGAAGGCTGGAAGGTTCCTATTAAAAAGAAGAGGCCAGGGGAGTGTCTTAGTTTGGGGCTTGGTGAGGTGATGTGGACCCACATCTTGACTGGTTGCTAATCTGCAAACCTTAATTTTCTACTCACTTCTTGGGAAAATAATGAAGGGAGACACAGTCCCTGCGGTTGCAAGCACCCCCCCCCCCCAGCCCCCCGGGGTGAGCAAGTTGTTATGTGATAAGACCCCTTCTGCACGTGGTAATTATAATGGCTGAGGGGAGGTTCAGGGAGTTACCTTTCGCAGCTGGAAACGTGCGTTCTGCTTGACTCCTCGGAGGACCTGCCTCTTCCCCACGATTGAGCCCAGCTGGAGACCTGGGACGGGACTGGAGTCTCCTTTATCTATGCATATTTATGATCCATGGTACCTGGCAGAAAAGGGGGGAGAGCCCAGTACAACAGTGCATGCTGCCCCTGGGAGGGTGGAAGGGGGTCAGGGCACCTTTAAGTTACCCTCCTGACTTTTGTTCCCCTCAGCTCTTTGGTGTCTGATCTGGGAGGTGGCAGCTCCCCCTCAAGGTGGTGAAAGAAAGCCTAAATTCTGGAGAAAACTGTTCTTGGGTTTCCGCTGCCTGTGTCTGATCAGAGCCATAGAACAGCCCAGAAAGCTTCTGAGCCTGGGTCATAGGGACCCCTCTAGGACGTGCACTCAGAAGCTCAGTCCCACCTTTACCAAAAGCCTTTACAGACTGAGAGCCGAGGGGACATGCTCCTGTTGTTCGTTTTATTCTGGTAAAATACATATAACATACAATTTACCATTTTTAAGCATACAGTGGTGTTAAGTACATTCACAATGTTGTGCCATCATCACCACCATCCAACTCCATCATCCCCAAATGAAGCTCTGTTCGCATTAAACAATAACTCCCAATGTCCCTTGCCCCCAGCCCCTGGCAACCAACCATTCTACTTTGTCTCTCTGAATTTGCCTTTCCCGGGTACCTCATATAAATGAAATCCTAAGTGTATGTCCTTTTTGACTGGCTTATTTCATTTAACATAATGTCTTCAAGATTCATCCCTATTGTAGTATGTGTGAGAACTTCCTTCCTTTTTTAAGGCTGGATAATATTCCATTGTCTGTATATACCACATTTTGTTTATCCATTCATCTGTCAACGGACACTTAGGTTGCTTCCACTGTGAGCAACTATGAATAATGCTGCTATGCACGGGGGTACAAATATCTGCTTGAGTCCCTGCCTTCAATTTTTTTGGAAGTGGAAATGCTGGATCATATGGTAATTCTGTGTTTCATTTTGTTTTATTTTTATTTTGTTTGTTTGTTTGTTTTGTCCTTTTTACTCCAAGTCTGGAAGCTTCAGTTCCCAGGAAGATGCAGTTTAAAGACCATATTGATGATGATTTCTAACAGCTTTAGGCAACTGATGCTTGGATTCATGCTGAATTTAGGCTACAGGTGCTTTCATTGCCCTGAGTTAGAATTGTGTGCGATACAAGCCCCGGGGGTGAGCTGGCTGTTGGAGCTGGTCTGGGGCTCCCATTACATTTGACTTGGGTCTCCATCAAGGCCTGCTCCCCCAGGCCCCCCATCAAGGCCTCCTACCCCTCTCTCTTGCCAGATCAGGCTGAAGGTGTGATAGTGATCCTGCTGTTGGGAGGTTTTTGTTGTGCTTATAATTATTCTCATGTGTGTGCAGACAAAGTAGTGGATGCTGGGACTTAATTTTTACAAGCTTCACTAACCAAGGGTGCTAAGATTCAGGGATTTCCTAGTCAGCCATCACCTGATGCTATCCGGTTAATCAAGGAAGCCAGAACTGAAATGCATTATCTGTGCTTATGTGACTATCTTCCTGAGAACTCCCAATATTTCTCCCATGGACATACATGTCTTCCCCTTTCCCAAATCCCTGTAGTGGGCATAGGAATAGTTTGAAAAATTTGGTGACCACTCTTCCCTTTTGCATAGTCCAGAAATCCCAGTGTTTCATCATCCAGACTCTCTCTTCTGTCTTGGAAATGGGCAAAATCACCCATCTGTGCATCTCTTCCTAACAGAGGTCTGACTACATATTTACAAGCCCCTGTCTCAGGGTCCACCATCTAATCAGCCTGCACCCATGGGCGGACTGTGGTTCTCCCCTTTGGGACACTTATTGGTCTTGGCACACCCTCAACTACTGGGATCCCCTAAGAACAAAGTAGGCTGCTTGCATAATTACAAAGAGTCCATATAGTCAGAACAAAAGAAAAAGAAGAACAAAGCTGGAGGCATCAATGTTCTGATGTCAAACTATATTACAAATCTATAGTGATGAAAACAGTATAGTACTGGCATAAAAACAAACACGTAGATGAATAGAACCAAAAATAAAGCCCAGAAATCAACCCATGCATATGTAGTCAAATAATTTTCAACAAAGGAACCAAGAATATACAATGGAGAAAGGTTAGTCTCTAAGCGGTATTGGGAAAACCGGACAGCCACATACAAAAGAATTAAACTTGGGGCACCTGGGTGGCTCAGTCGTTAAGCATCTGCCTTTGGCTCGGGTCATGATCCCAGGGTCCTGGGATCGAGCCCCGCATCGGGCTCCCTGCTCTGCAGGGAGCCTGCTTCTCCCTCTCTTCCTCTCACTGTGTCTCTCTCTGTCAAATAAATGAATAAAATCTTAAAAAAAAAAATAACAAAAGAATTAAACTTGGACTGCTATCCTATACCATATACAAAACCTCAAAATGGATTAAACATTTTGGTCTTGAACAAATGACCTTGAACATAAGACCTGAAACCATAAAACTCCTAGAAGAAAATGTAGGGAACAAGCTCCTTGATATCAGTCCTGTCTATGATTTTTTTTGGATTTGACACCAAGAGCAAAGACAACAAAAGCAAAAATAAAACAAGTGGGACTACATCAAACTAAAAAGCTTCTGCACAGCAAAGAGAAATCATCAGCAAATGAAAAGGCAACCTGTGGAATGAGAGAAAATATTTGCAAACCACCTATCTGATAAGGGGTTAATATCCAAAACATACAAGGTACTCATATGACTCAATAGCAAAAAGCCAACAGGCAAAGGACCCAAATAGATATTTTTCCAAAGAAGACATACACATGGCCAACAGGTACATGAAAAGTTTGTCAATATCACTAATCAGGGAAATGCAGATCAAAACCACAATGAGATGTCGCTTCATATCTGTTAGGATGTGTAGTATCAAAAAGGCCAAAGAGGTAACAATGCTGGCAAGAATGTGGAGAAAAAGGACCCCTTGTGCACCGTTGATAGGAATGTCCATTGGTGCAGCCACTATGAAAAATAGTGTGGAGGTTCCTCAAGAAATTAAAAATAGAACCACCCTATGATCCAGCAATCCCACTTCGGCGTATATAGGCAAAGGAGAATAAATCACTATCTCAAAGAGATATCTATACTCCCATGTTCACTGCAACATTATTTGCAATAGCCAAGGTAAGAAAACAACCTAAGTGTCCTTCAACAAATGAATGAATAAAGAAAATGTGATACACACACACACACACAAACACAGGATTATTCAGCCTCAAAAAAGAAGGGAATCTTGCTATTTATGACAACATGGATGAACCCAGAGAGCATTATGCAAGTGAAATAAGCTGGATGGAGAAAGACAAATACTGCATGGTATCACTTACCTGTGAAATCTAAAAAAAAGAAAAGAAAAAAGAAAGTTGAACTCACAGAAACAGAGTAGAATGGTAGAATGGTGCTTGCCAAGGGCTGAAGGGTGGGAGAAATAAAAGAGGCTGTTAATAGGGCATAAGTTTTCAGTTATAAGGTGAATAATGTCTAGGGATCTAAATATAACATTTTACATTGGAGTTGATAAAACCATATTATGTAATTGAAATTTACCAAGAGAGTAGAACTTAATTGTTCTTACCAAAAAGAATACAAAGGGGAAAAAAAAGTAAATATGCGAAGTGACGACTGTATTAATAAACTCGGTGGTGGGAAGTCTTTCACAATGTATATGTATATCTAATCATCACTTTGTACACTTTAAATATGTTACAATTTGATTTGTCAACTATACCTCAATAAAGCTGAAACTTTAAATAAATGAATGAAATCATAATCTCATTTCATGTTAATGGGCATATCTGTTATGCCATTTTAATGAGAAAGAGCTTTTATTTCTGAAACAATAATTAGTGAGAAGGGTGACATTGCTTTACAAGTGTGCAAATCTCTTTAATATCTGGCTTAATAGAAGAAACTAGATTCACATATCTGCTTCTGCATTCAAGTTGGTCTGATATGTTTTTGAACTATATGAAAATGCAATCTCACATAAATATGTAGCTCGAAGACAAAGACTTTGTGGACTCCATGTGAGGATCTCAGGGACACTCCCCCCCTCCCCTCCCAGGGTTCTTTGAATATACTTTGGGAACCACTGGGCTAGAGATGCCCTTTACCATAACTACTCCAGTGTGTGTTTCCTAAGAAAAGAACATTTTAAAACATAATCTCATGGCTCAGTCAGTTGAGTGGCTGCCTTTGGCTCAGGTCATGATCTCAGGGTCCTGGGATCGGGCCCCACGTTGGGCTCCCTGCTCAGCAGGGAGCCTGCTTCTCTGTCTCGCTCCCCCTGCTCGTGCTCAATCTCTCTCTCTCTGTCAAATAAACGGATAAAATCTTAAAAAAAAAAAAAGAATTCTTCTGGCAGATTCTTCTTCTTATTAAAAAAAACAATCTCTGGGCGCCTGGGTGGCTCAGTCATTAAGCGTCTGCCTTCAGCTCAGGTCATGATCCCAGGGTCCTGGGATCGAGTCCCACATCGGGCTCCCTGCTCCGCGGGAAGCCTGCTTCTCCCTCTCCCACTCCCCCTGCTTGTGTTCCTGCTCTCGCTATCTCTGTCTCTGTCAAATAAATAAATAAACTCTTAAAAAAATAAATAAATAAAAATAAAAAAACAATCTCAGGATAATTATCAAAATTGGGAAATTTAATATTGACATATGCTAATATCTAACGTCCAATCTGTATTCAGATTCCTCAGATTGTCCCAATAATGTCCTATTATCCCCCCCACCTCGATCTAGAATCTTTTGGTTGTCATGTCTCCTTAATCTCTCTTAATCTAGACAGGGTTTTCAGCCTTTATTTTTCATGACCTTGACATTTTGGAGGAGTATAGGCCAATTATTTTGTATAATGTCCCTCATTTAGACTTTTCTGATGTTTCCTCACCATCAGATTCAGGTTTTACATTTTGACAGGAATACCACAGAAGTGATGAGTGAGACTTCTCAATGCATCAGGTAAGGAGGCACTTGATATTGAATTGTCCCAACGTTGGTGATGTTAACTTTAAGCGCTTGGTTAACGTGATGTCTTCCAGGACTCTCCATTGTATAGTTACTATTTTTATAATTAGTAAGTAATTTGTGGGAAGATTCTTTGAGACTCTATATATTCTTATTTGCTTCAAACTTTTGCAGACAGTTTTAGCATCCATTATTGATTTTTGCCTGTATCAATTATTACTTAATGTTTTCTTTTTTTTTTAAGGTTTTATTTATTTATTGAAGAGAGAGAGCACAAGCAGGGGGAGACATGGGGGAGGGGAGAAGCAGAATCCACGTGGAGCAGGGAGCCCAATGTGGGACTCGATCCCAGGACCGGAGATCATGACCTGAGCTGAAGGCAGATGCTTGACTGAGCCACCCAGGTGCCCCTACTTAATGTTTTCTAACTCCACCATTCCTTCTCTATTCATTAGTTGGCATTGTACTGTAAGGAAATGTTTCTCTTTCCCCCCATTTATTCATTCACCTATTGATTCATTCATTCATGCATCCATTTATTCCATTTTGGACTCATGGATTCTTATTTTATTCAATCATTATTTTACTATCATTATTTGTTTTGATGTTCAAATTGTTTCAGGTAGGACTTGTGGGGGCCTCTTCCGGCTGGCTTCTAGACAGTTTGATTTGTCTCTATCGTTCTTTCTGGCATAAACAGATGTCTCATGCTCATCTTGTACCTTTCCTGACCCAGCCATCCTCCAGCGAGATTCTTTTTTTAGTAAGGAATGGTATTTAGCAACCAAGATCTAGATATTAAGTGTGCTCGTTGTAACTGAGGTTCAGCTTTTGCTTCTAGATGTTTTCATAGTACAAAGCTAGAAAATGTATGTATGTATGTGTGTATATATGTATATTTGTTCATATATGTATATATTACATATATTGTATGTACCGATCCCTCCAATCGTACAGTTCTAATCCAACTCACAGAATTCTTTCAAGCCTTCCTCTATTCCATCTTTTTTATTCCCTTCTCCAACAGTGAGAATCTGACTCTCAACATTATCTATATATTTACTCATTTGCTTATTCCCGCAATACACAGAAAATTGCTATACTCATACAACCGTGAAAAACACATTCTAAGTAGAGTTTAATGTTTGCACTTCTTTTTTGCCTTGAACTGAGGGTATATAGTCAAAGTACCGTGTTCAAAAGTTACGTGGGTTAGTTTTCTTTTTCTTCCTTCAGTATGGTCATGATATATTGGAAATACCAATTAGGTTCATTTGGTTCAACTTTCAGGATTTGCTCCATCATTGTTGATTTCATGAAGCCTGTTAGCTTCATGAAAGAAGTTAGCTACTAACTCTTTTTCAAGATTTTTTTTTTTTATTTACTTGAGAGAGAGAATGAGAGAGAGAGAGAGACCACATGAAAGGGGGGAGGGTCAGAGGGAGACGCAGACTCCCTGGTGAGCAGGGAGCCTGATGCGGGACTCGATCCAGGGACTCCAGGATCATGACCTGAGCCAAAGGCAGTCGCTTAACCAACTGAGCCACCCAGGCGCCCAGTTAGCTACTAACTCTTGTTGCAACTCTTATTCAGGTGTGGGCCCAGGTAGTGTGGGGCTTTTGGACATAGTTGTATAGCTTTTCCTAATCCCATAATAATACATATTTTCATCCTGATTTACATTTCTGGGACACTTCCCTACTATCTTTTACAAACTTAGCTGTTGCAAATGCTCTTCCCTCCTTCCAAACTTGTCCTGTCCTGGTCTTTGTGACGCTGTTCCTCCACACAGACACCCCCTCTCTGCTCTCTCAGGCATCAGGCCATGTAAGGTCCAGGTGCAGCCCACTCCTCCAAGCTATCAGGATGGCAGGCTGGGCCCACAGGGGCCAGCTCCAGATGCCAAGCGTCACCCAGAATGGCTCCTGTTGGAGCGGGTGATCTCTGCTCCTGCCTCAGCTTCCTTGAGGGGAGACCTGGAGTGAGTTTCAGTGTACAACGAACCAAGTCTTCCGGCTCAGTGAAGCCGGAGGGGAGCAGGACCCTGGAAGAGCCCTGGGATCATGATCTAGAGCCAAGCACCTTAGTTTCTCTGTGAGGAGTCCCTCCTTGAGGGGCACAGGCAGAGGGCTTTGGGATGTGAGGAATGAGGGCTTACATCTGGAGCAGACCCCTTCTTCTTATTCTTCTTTTTTTTAAATTATGTTATGTTAGTCACCATACATTACATCATTAGTTTTTGATGTAGTGTTCCATGATTCATTGTTTGCGTATAACACTCAACGTTCATTACAACACGTGCCCTCCTTAATACCCATCACCGGGCTACCCCATCCCCCCCCCCACTCCCTCCCTTCTGAAACCCTCAGATTATTTCCCGGAATCCATAATCTCTCATGAGAACCCCTTCTTCTAGAAGGCTAGATACTTCTGCTGTCACCAGCCCTTGGCAGTCCCCTCACCCCACCCAGGGGCTCACTCCCCTTGCTTCTCTCCGCTGGGCCCTACATGGTGAATTTAATCCAGAAGAGGGAAATTTAAAATTGGATATCAAATATCATTATCTCATGGCTCAACAGAACAGCCGCATCACCAGGGTCCCATAAAGCTTTCTTGTTTCTTAGCTGCCACCCTCAGCTCTAGGACTTTGGTCAAGGATTCAAGGATTCAGACCCTTCCTTTGCCTGGGCAATCAGGCATGCGGACCCCCAAACTGCCAGTTGCCACCTGGGGCCCGTGAGGTTTGGTGAGTCCAGTTTGGGTGTTGGATGTCTTGCCCCTGAGAGAGATCCTGCCCGGTCAACTCGCAGCTCCCCCCGTCCCTGCCAACACACGCTCTCCTTGGGTCTCTAGCCCACGGGATGGAATGTCTGACCTCCCCGTCAGGTTGTCCCCGGCCTGACACGGGTGCAGAGAGTGGCAGATGCTGCCGAGTCCCAGCGTTCCGGGCAGTCTGTTTCCACTTGGGGACAGTGAGTGCAAATTTAGCTCTTGTGACCAGGACACACCTCGCTCTGTGTGCACTTCTAACGAAGCAGCACATACACGCACGCACACACGCAAGCTGTCAGACGGTGGACACGCTGCGGCTTTCCAATGAGAGAGGATTTCAAGGGTGTACTTTTATAAGGGAGAAATGACATAAGCATCCCTCTTTGTTATTTAAATTTCATGAAAATCAACTATAGATGGTGTGTAATTGAGCACAAAATAGGTCCCAGAATATATTCTGAAATAACAGGAGCCCTTTTATCGGGTTATATATGAAGGGAAAAAAAAAGTCAAAGAAAAGCAAAATCTCTGTGCAAAATAATGAACTATTTGAAGGGAGAAAAAAAAAAGCGAGAGACTGGGGATCAAGCACGGCTGGGAGAGTATTCAAGGGGCTGGTTCTGAGAAGTGGCTTGGGAGTGAGGGTTAGAGACGGCGTGGGTTGTGGTCATTATTGGTCAACTCGGGCACCGAGGCAGGGCTTTAAACAGAACTGCGACCAGGAGCCAGATCCAGGCAAGTGAAAGCCTGGGGGCCCTTCAAGGTGGGCCAGGTGACCCAGGTCCTGGATGAGGAAAGAAGGGGCTTCAGGTGCCGAGAGGACACGTCCCCCCCACCTACCCTCTGTACTCTGTACCCGGTGGTCCCCAGAGGCGGTGTGCCACTGGGGCCAGGCGCCCGGGGCATAAACAGAGCTGGCCTGGGGCATGTGGTCAGGAGCCGGCCTGACTCGGGAGGAGTTCTGCAGGGATATGCTAACAAGCCCCCTCTCCATCACTGGCCCTAGAGGCCCCCAAGTACCCCATCCCCGTCATGGCAACACAGCTTCTCACCCTGAGTGCACCTAGACCTGAGACTGTCCTTCCCGGAACCTCTGGGGTCCCATCTGCCTAACAGAAAAGATGATGTCTCCAGAAAGGCTTGTGGTGAGGATAATACAGGATACAGGGCCTAGTGTAGTGCCGGCCACAGGAGAGGAGTCGAATGTAGGATACTATTTCCTCTTTCTGTCAACCCGATCCCCCCTCCCCTCACTCCCTTCTGCCCAGCTCCCCTGCAGCCCAATCTCTGGTCAAGGCCAGGGGCAGCTCTGAGCCCTAGGGAGGCAGCAGCTTCAGAGAAGGTGCCCAGAGTGCCATAAAGGAGCCAGAAAGTGCCCAGGAAACGAGCGCACTGCTGTTATTGGGGCTGCTGGTACCATGCAGCCTCCAGAATGCCCTCCTCGGATCTCCTTCATTTCTTAAGCGCCGACTGTATGCCTGGTGGTGCCTGGTCCCGAATATTCCCTCAGGCACAGCCTATGAGAACACTAACTCCAGCTTTCTCCCCAGACGGTGCAAGGCCACCCAGCCCAGGAGTTCAGTGTTCCCCTAACTCCCAAATTCCTGCTCAGGACCCTACTGTCCTGGTCGTGGTCACACTGAACTGCAACGACCTTATTGGACCGTGAACACGGAACACTGGGCACACAGCATGGGCCCTGATACTCAGCAGGTGTCACATAAGTGTCTGTTAGAAGAAGAACAGTGAAGAGGCAGCTCGTCCTCTGAAGGCTGGCGACCCTGCATGACTCTGGGACCCCTAGGAGCCAGACCTCCGGATCTGGAGACTGGAGCGCGGCATTGCTGAGCACAGAGCAGGGAGCGGGGTCCGAGCGCCATCTACAGGCAGCTTCTCACACTGGCAGGGAAGAGCTGACCGAGCGGGGGGATTAGGGCATGGGACTTTCTCTGTGCCTCTGTGTCCCCACCTGAAAAACAAGCTCCATGGTCATAGGGTTACAGTGAAGAAGAAAATCACATCTGCAACCCAGTTGCCCAGACACGCACTGTTCCCAAGGGTCAGCCTTCTCTTTCATGCCCAAATAGCGCAAGAGACCTAGCCTTCGCCTTACTCAGTCGTAGTATGGCCAGCTTTTATCAGGTTCCCCTCCCCAGTGTTTCTGGGAGTCTGCAGGTTGAATTTGCCCTTCCCTCAAATTCTGGCTGCTGCTGGTCCTTTGTGCCACCTCCTGACTCACGCCCCCCTCCCTTTCCTCTGGTGCCACCTCAGAACAAACTTTCCCAGGTCCTGCTGATCCCCAGAACTCCTCACGTCAAGAGTGGCCAGGGATGCTCCCCCGATACCCCAAAACCCAATAGGACCAGACTTGCCTGAAAGAATAATGGGGACCACAGAGCATGCTGGGAAACCCCCAATAGCTCCTAGAAATGACCAGGCTCAAAGTCCTAAAGCCAGCCTGGCCCCAGGTTCCTCTTCACCCACTCTCTCTGGGGCCCCTGGCTAGCACCTCCTCCACAAGGGAGAGCTTGGTCATGTTTTGCTCCCCCAGTTTCAGAAACAACCAGCTTTCTGAGTCCCTGAGAGGAACATTGCTTCCTTTGTATTTCTGCAAGCAAACCGGCCAGAGACACGGTTCCACCCTGAATGAAGACCACCTTTCACATGATTGTAAAAAACAAAACTCTCAAGTATTTTTATTTTGTTGCCTGGAAGCTCCCCCTCCCAAAACAGCATCTGGCTTTTTGTCTATATAAAATCAAATGTCCTGTTTGTTATTTTTTCTCCTTTTCAGAAAACAAAGTAATAGCTTGCTCTCAAATTGTCTCCTGCAGAAACTGAAAATCAAATAACAACAATTAACACAGTATTTAGTATCTCCTAGTCTGAGACCCTGCTGTAAGCCCTTTGTCTATTTTAGCTCTTTAAATCTTCGTAAGCATGCTGGAAGGCAATCACCATTCTGCCTCCATTTTGTAGAGGAGGAAAAGGAGGGAATATGGCTCTGCTGATACTTCCAGGCCAGTAATACTGATTTCAGACTTCTGGCTTCCAGAACAGTATGGGCATAGAGTCTGTGGTAGTTTCTTACAACAGCCTCGTCCCAACCCACCAGTTCACAACTGAATCCTCAGGGCCAAACCCAGTGCCCAACACACAGCAGGTGCTCGATAAGCATGTGCTAAGTTACTGAATGAAAGAAGCTACACCTAAACCAAAAGATCAGAAAAATTAATGGGATGGAAAAACAATGAAGCAGGCAAACATTAATCAAAAGAAATACGGTACAACTACATTATGAGCAGAGTAGATAGTAAAGCAGAGGAAAACCATTGGGGATTGTGTAGACACCCAATAGCATGACCCATAGATAAAGCAAAATTTCACTAAATTAAAAGGATCGAAAGGGGAAAGAGATGAGAACATAATCATAGTAGGAGATTGTATTGTTCCTCTCAAAAATGGATGGGTCAAATGGCAGATGAATAAGATGGTAGATTTGAAAGTCACAATTAGAAGCCGGGTCTAATAAATGGGTGAATGGAGATGAAAGGCTGAAGTCAGGCCAAGGTTCAGAGAGGACAGGAGAGACTGCAGGGCCGCTTGGGAGCTGGGGATGAAGCTGGGCCAGAAATCAGAACAAAGGAGGGGAAACGGAATGCGAGAGGCAAGGGGCAAACTTTGGAGAGAGAAGTGGTGGGGGTCTGAGCATCTCAGTCGATGACTGTGTTCATAGCCTGCTCTATCGCTGATGAACTCTGTGACTTTAGGCAAGTGAGGGAACCTCTCCAAACCTCAGTTTCCTCTGCCATAAAAAGGGGGTGACAGATGGACATAATAGAGTCATCAAGAGGGTTAAATGAGACAATGAATGCAGTAAGTGACAGCCCTTCATAGCATTTGAGACTGGGATGAAGTAGATAGGCAGGCGGAAAGGTGGGTTTGCCTGCTGTGAGGGCAAAGCAGGGAGTGGGGAGGGGGGTCTTCCCCCCAGCCACCGGCCAGTTTCCCTCCAATGTTTTCCCTGCGAGACATCTGATCTGAGTCCTGATGAGCATCCCCCCATTTCCTGCCTGGACTCTTGGGGAGACCCTATATAGCTCCCCTCCACTCCCAAGGGCCAGATGCGACTTGCCTGAGGGGTCCCATCCAGCCCTCAGAGCACCTTTATCAGGAGTTAAGGTCACAAACTTTAAAGACATTATATGGATCATTGGTGTGACTTTGGATGAGTGACTTAACTCCTCTGTTCCTGAGTTTTCCCCATCCGTAAAACGAGGATAATAATGGCCCCTGTTCTGTTCTATAGGCCTATTGAAGAAATCAAATTAATCGATGTGTGTAGAGTGCTCACAGCAGTTTTGCCACACAGTTATCACAGGTGCCTGAAAGTTAGGACAGCCTCCCCTGGGGCTCATGGGGGAGCTCCATCCCCCACCCCCAGGTAAATCGCCATAACCAGTTCGAATGCTGATGCAGCTGTGTGTTTGCAACACTTAAATAAGAGTCCTCACAGTCTTTCTAGTGATGAGAGAAAATATCAGAAATGAATGAAACATTGTGTTCTTGATTTTTTTTAAGTGTTGGCATGGGGGAGGGGGGAATTCAGTTCATACCAAAACATCCTACAGGCCCTTGAACTTGTGGAGTACAGAATGAAAGGGGGCTGGGGGTTGGCAAGATGCAGTTCTGCTCCCTCACATCTCCCAGGCACCTCTCCAACTGCACGAAGACAGACAGGGCTGATGCCACTGAGAGAGAGAGGAAGTGAGGCAGGGGGACTTCTGGCCCCGACAGAAGAGGGACTCTGCTAGGGTCCCAGTGAGCTGACTGAGTATGGGACAGCCTGCCCCACTCAGCAACCTGTCCTCCAAATATACAGGCAGGAATCCAGCAATTGTGCTTCTTGCTATTTACTCAAATGTGTTGAAAACTTAGGTCCACACAAAAACCTGCTCATGGAGGTCCCTAGCAGCTTTCTTCATAATTGCCAAAAAGTGGAAGCAACCAAGATGCCCTTGAGCAGGTGAATGGATAAATAAGCTGTGGTACATTCAGACAATGGAACGTTACTCAGCACTGATAGGAACTGAGCCATCAAGCCATGAAAAAAACACAGAGGAGCCATAAATGCATATTACTAAGTGAAAGAAGCCGATCGGAAAAGCAATGTGTTGTGTGATTCCAAATACGTACCATTCTGGAAAAGGCAAAACTACAGAGACAGTAAAAAGATCCATCGTCGCCAGGGTTTACAGGGGAGAGAGGCCTAAAATTGGCAGAGCACAGAGGATGTTTAGGGCAGTGAGACTGTTCTATATGATACTACAACGGTGACACCTGTCGTTATACATTTGTCCAAACCCATAGGATGTACAGCACCAAGCGTGAGCCGCATGTAAGCTGTGGGCGGTGAGGGATACCAACGTGTCCGTGCACGTTCATAGATTAAAATCCGTGTACCACTCTGGCGCAGGATGTTGATAGGGGAGGAGGCTGTGTGTCAGGGCAGCGCGTATGTGGGAACTCTCTGTACTTTCTGCTTCATTTTGCTGTGAACCTAAAACCGCTCTAAAAATTTAAGTCCATTAAAAATAACATATACAGGGAAAAAAAAAAAAAAAAAAAAAAACCTCTGGAGCACACAAAAGTTGCCCAACAGTGCCCCCTAGCATCCACAAACTATAAACTTGCTTAGAGTGGGGCTTGGAAGTTAAGTATCAGAGAACAAAAGACTGGGGGATGTTTTGCTTTTGTGAACTACGCTTATCCATAACTTGTGCACATGGGGGTTAGAGGGACGGGTTAGGGAGGGAAGGAAAGGTAGGTTGAGGCTGGCATTTGCCAAGCCCTGGCCCTGGGTTGGTAGCCAGGTTCCCAGGTTTCAGGGCAGGCCAGATCTTGGCTTGTACTAAACGCTCACAAAGGCCTGCCAAGGAGGAAGGGGCAGCCCCTGGGTTTTATTTACAGTGTTGGAGGCATCCCATGGTCTGCAGCGAGCCTGTCAGCAGTGGGGCTTGCCTCTGAATGACCAAGGGAGTTCCAACAAGGTCCAAGACCAGCTGAGGGTATAAGGAGGGCTTCCTCAAGCAGATGATGCCAGGGGCGGGTCTTGAAGAAACAGCAGGTGTTGACTAAGTTAATAAGGAGGGGCAAGTGTCCCAAGACTGGAGGGGAGGAGCGAGGAGGAGCCGTGAGAACCACAGTGGTCCTGGGCCTCAAGTGGAAACCCAGGTCTTTGTGCAGATGGGTCCGGAGGGGAGTAGGTGCCCATCCCAGGGACAGGTCGGCTGGCAGCAGGCAGAGAGGCGGACAGAGGACCACGCTTATGAAGCAGCAGGGACGCTCTGAGTCAATGGCCACCAGACAGAAATAGCCACGCACTAGGCCACTGGGTCACAACTTCACCAGGCCTCGTGGGTGATTTATGCTTCATGAGGTGACACGGTCCCAGGGAGCCTCTGGAAAACCACTTGGAGAGGGAGCTCTGTTGGCAGGATTTCTCATTTTCTCATCACTTTTCCATTTTCATGATAGAGTGCCCTCCGGGGGCCAAGGGAAAGGGAAAATGCTTTTTATATTATATTAGTGGCCATGTGGAAAAGACATATTTCCCATGCCGTTCGGTTCAGAACGAAGACGCACATTTGTAAAGCATATGTGAAAAAGGTCATGCATGAAGGGTATGAAATATTTGTTGTCATGGCTGGGGCTAGTTTTGTGAAATATCATAGGACAGGGAGAACAGGTTTAAGAGTGAGAAACCCCTGGGGAGAATGTGAGCTGCTGGTCTTAGGGACACCTTTGCAAAGCAAGGCACCAGACGGTGTTTGTGAGTGAAGAGGGCAGGGCTAGGTTGTATATTCATGTTTGCTTGTACTTGCATAAAGAATATCTGGAAGGATGCTCAGGACCCTTGTTGTAGCAGTTATTACCTGATGGGAGGGGTGAGAGAGGCTTGCAACTCTGCTTCTTTCTATCTTTTCAGAAATTGTGAACTATGTGAATCCATTACTTTTTCAAAACATGACATAAAAACAAGACAAACAAAAAGCCTTTCACTCCGTGAGCCTGCATCTCAGAATAGAACTAGAACATTCTGAGAAAGATTGCATATTCTGTCTGGAAAATAAATCCCCGAAACTCAACTTCCTCCCTCTAGCCGTGAACCCAAGCAAGTCCTCTGGGTTTGGAACCATCCAGACATCACAGCTGGATGCTGCAGCCCCTTTCTCTGATGGTCCCGGGGGCAGTGACCACTTGTGCTTTATGAGGGGCTGTGGTTGTACCCTAGTAAGTAGGACATTCAACAGGACAGCAGAGACAGGAAAACAAGCTGAGTGATGAAGGCCAACCTGCTACATCAACCAGCCTTTGGGGCTTTGACAGGGTCAAGGGTGAGATTGGAGGGGAAGAGCCAGGAGGAGCTGGGAGCGATGATGAGAGCAGAACCCCGGGAGCTTACACAGAGGGCTGAGGAGGTGACAGCCTGCTCCTTCTCCTGTGGTTCTCCTGACACCCGGCTCTCTGAAACTTCTGAGTGAGCCTTTGCTTGTGCACAGCCCCGTCTTGGGCACCCGCTCCTCCTTATTAACGTAGCCAACACTCGCTGTTTCTTCAAGACCCACCCTTGGTATCATCTGCTTGAGGAAGCCTTCCTTATACCCCCGGGCTGGTTCTTGGACCTTGTTGGAACTCCCTCGGTCTGATGCTTCTGGGTCTGCCTGGTTGGGATTTGTCTGAGTGCCTGTCTCTTGCACTAGCCTGGATCTCTATGGGGGGAGGGCGGTTGTCTCCTGTGCTAGTGCAGAATCCACCCAGGGCTGGGCGCAGAGGAGGCCAGTTGCCCCTGGGCTCAGCCTCTTCCTTTGGAAGAGGTCCAGGGGCCCCGCTTGGAAACACAAACAAGCTGGAACTTGGCTCTGGAGCCATGCTGGGGTCGGGTCCTGAAGTGGGCAAGTCTGCTAAGCTTCTGTTCTGTTCTGTGTGTGGGAACAGCTATTAGTCCCTATGGATTCAGAGTGCATGTACACATCGGGGTGGTCCAGGAGCTCCAAAGCCTAGGGATCCTACTGCCAAGACTCCCACTCCCTGGAAGTTTCCATGGTCTCATTTTTTGGGTCCCAGACTGAAATGCAGTTCATGTGGGATCTGTCACCTACTCCCAGAGTGGGTTTTCTGAATGTCACTGGTTTTGAAATTCCAATAGGTATTAAACTGGTAAAGGAGAATTAAAAGCAGACAATTTAATTTTGCAAAACAAATCCACAGAAATTGCTGGAGGGCCTTTCCTTTGTTTTGGCAAAATCCAGCCAGATTGCACTAGCCATGGTGATGGCAGCTTCTGGAGGTGGCGTCTGAGGCCCACAGCCTCAGAACTGGGCCGGGCGATTTCCCCTGGCACCAGAAGCCCCCATGGTGTAGCATTCTTCCCAGGAAATGTGGGTCCTCCTCCAGCTCACGATGACAATTCCAAATGCGGGAGGTGCCTTGAGGCGTTAGGGATGGTAGGAGCGAGTGGACACCCCGTGTGGGCAGCACAGACCCCTCAGATTCCCACTTCTGGCAGCAACTCTACACAGCGGTGATCAGTTTTCCTTGTGAGTATGAGCCAACATTAAAGTTAAAGTTAAGGGCGCCTGGGTGGCTCAGTCGTTAAGCGTCTGCCTTTGGCTCAGGTCATGATCCCGGAGTCCTGGGATCGAGCCCCACATCGGGCTCCATGCTCCGCGGGAGGCCTGCTTCTCCCTCTCTCACTCCCACTGCTTGTGTTCCCTCTCTCGCTGTGTCTGTCTCTGTCAAATAAATAAATAAAATCTTTAAAAAAAAAAAAAAGTTAAAGTTAAAGAATCAAACTTCTAGGAAGAGTGTTAAATTATGACCAAATGCAAGAGTTTTGAAATGCTTTGAACCTCTGGGTTTCTCTGTCTACTGTACTGAGGGCTCAGAATTTGGCTCATGGGCTCTGATTCTGGGGCCCAAACCCATGAAAACAGGTACCCAGTGGAGGCTGTCTGGCCGTAGCTTTGTTTAGAAGCCCATGGTAACAAACACAGAGCACTGACATTAACCCTTGCCCTTAAAATCTGTGACGCCAGGAACATCAGGAAAGAACCGAGAGCCAGGGCATAGGATCCTGTCTACGGGCAGGAAATGATGGACTCAGGCGCCTGGCAACTCACAGCCTGGATGAGTCGTCGACGTTCCCACTAACACCTCCGTGAAGTTCATATTGTTTAGAAAGAAACCCGTACCGTTGACAACGTGCTGTGTTACTGCAAATGAAGACTATTTCTACGCACCAGTATAAAGATGGGAACACAGAAGTAACAAAAACTACAAGGTGAATTTGAGTGCTTTTTGTTTTGTGTTGTTATCAAGGTGTGTAAAATATTTTATTCAATCTGATATGGTCAAATATGGTACATTGTCACCATTAATCATAAATCTTATCTTTAAGTAACTCTTTGTAGGAAAACTGCATATCCACATGAATTTGGACCCCGACCTTAGTTAGATGGTATACAAAAATGATCACAAAATGGATTAAAGGCCTAAATGTAAGACCTAAAACTCCACAACTCTTAGGGGAAAAGCATTCTGATACTGGATTTTGCAATGATGACTTAGATGTGACACTAAAAACACAGGCAAAAAGTAAAAATAGGGACATTGGATTATATCAAAATTTAAAACTGCATCAAAGGATCAATCAACAGAGAGAAATGGCAACATATGGAATGGGAGAGAGTATTTGTAAATCCTATATCTGATAAGGGGTTAATATTCAGAATACATAAAGAATGCCTACAACTTACTAACAGGAAAACAACTCAATTTAAAAATGGGCAAAAGACTTAAGTACCCATTTCTTTAAAGAAGATATACAAATGGTCAACAGCACATGAAAAGATGCTCAATATCACTCATCATCAGGGAAACGCAAATCAAAACCACAATTAGATATCACCTCACATCCATTAGGATGGCTACTGTTTAAAAAAACCCAGAAAATAACAAATGTTGGCAACGATATGGAGAAATGGGAAATTTGTGTGTTGTTGGGGCGGGGTGGGTGGGATGTAAAATGGTGCTGCCGCTGGCATCTGAAGCTCACAGCCTCAGAACCGGGGTGGGCAATTTCCCCTGGCACCAGAAGCTTCCATGATGTAGCATTCTTCCCAGGAAATCCTCCAGCTCACGATCACAATTCCAAATGCGGGAGGTGACTTGAGGTGTTATGGATGGTGGGAGTGAGTGGACACCCCGTGTGGGCAGCACAGGCCCCTCAGATTCCCATGGGGGCAACCATGGTGGTTGCTCAAAATATTAAACATAAAATTACCATGTGACCCAGTAATTCCACTTCTGAGTATATAAGCAAAGGAATTGAAAGTGAGGAATCAAACGGATATTTCTACAGCATATCCACGGTAGCATTATTCACAATAGCCAAAAGGTGGAAGGAAGAAACCCAGGTGTCTGTTGACAGCTGAATGGATAAACAAAATGTGGCACATACAATGAAGTAATTCAATGGAGTACTGTTCAGCCTTAAAAAGGAATGAAATTCTGACACATACTGTAACATGGATGAACCTTAAGGAGATTGTGTTAAGGGAAATAAACCAGTGACCAAAGGACAAATACTGTATGATTCTACTTATGAGGTACCTAGAGTAGTCATAGAAACAAGGAGAATGGTGGTTGCCAGGGGCTGGAAAGAGGGGGAAATGGGGAGTTTTTAATTGGTTTAGAGTTTCAGTTCTGCAAGATGAAAAGTTTCTGAGATGAGTTGCACAACAATGTGATTATACTTAACACGATGAACTGTACATTTAAAATGGTTAAAATGGTAAATTTTATATATTGTACGTTTTACCATAGTTTAAAGACCGATAACTATTTGCAGAAGGAGAGCTCTTTTTTTTCTCCCTCCTGTTGCCATCAGATCCGTACAGAGTATTTCTAGGCACCAGGAACCACCTAAATTCCCACACAGAGGTTTTTTTTTTCATGGTATGTTAAAAGTCTGCCTTTGAAGACATGCTAATTTCAAAATACACTTTATTCCTAAACTTTAGTTAAAAGTACTTCTGCTAGGCTTTTACCTCACTTAATTAAAAACAAAAAGCCCATGTTTGATGTGAGTTACGCTGTGTTTGAGGCCATCTTTCCTGGCCAGATGCATCCTCTAAATAAGAGCAAGCTGTGTTTCTTCCGTATGGGTTCTTGACTGAAACAGAAAGCAGCCCCAGGCAAATCCTTCTGACCAGGCGAAAGCTGCCCCCTCTTGAAGTGTTAAATGAAGATGATGGCTATAGGGCAGGCATGATAATTCCCATTCTCCAGATGAGGACACCGAGGAGGCCGGAAAGGAAAGGAAAAAAGTGACTTGCCCCAAAGTCTGTCCACAGCAGAGGCAAGGTTGGCTCCGGGTGAGGGCTCCCTCCCTGCCCTTTGATCCTCTGCTGCTCTGGATGCCGTGGGTGAAGGTGGAGGGAGTGCACGCTGGCCAAGACCAGGCTGCCTCCTCCTTCCCCAAGCCCCTGCTCCCCTGGCCACCCAAGGGATGGCCCTTTAGCTCAGCGAGGAAAAAGGAGGTCAGAAGCAATATGTAACTTCTAGCCTTACTAGCACCGGCTCTGTGTGGCCTGACCACCCCACGGGACGTTAAGAGCCAAGAAGGCCTCAGAATTCCAGGCGCCCGTCCCCAGGCCTGCCTCAGGCACTGGTCAGGGCTCAGGGACTTAGCCCTTAAGTAAATGTTTATTAGCGGATTTAGCAATAAGTAAAATTGACATGTATTAAGCACTGAGCATAATCATGAAATTAGGCTTAGCGGCAAACCCTAGAACAGGGGAGGGAGCGTGGGCCCGAATGGCAGAAGCTTCTGAGCACCTTTTTCTCACCTTTTCTGGTTCCTCTGCAGGTGGGGGCCGCCACAGTCACGCTGGCCAGCCCAGCCTCCATATGGAGGCCCAGCCAGCATTCTGGGAGAAAACACAGAGGGAACAAGCAGTTGGGGCCCCCTGATAGCCACTTGCTTCCCACCGGGGCTCAGGCCAAGAGACTAGCAGAGCTGGTCAAACACTGAGAGATCCCCCTGAGAGGACTCAGTAAAGGGGGAGTTACCTTTACTGAGATAAAGGTACCCACCGTTACCTTGCAGTTATCATTCTTATTAGCCAAGAGCATGGGCCTGGGGGGGGAAGAGTCATTTCCAGAAACTGGGTACTGACTCCCACCTTCCTCCATGTGGGCTTTGTCCCACATCCCACCCTGCAGAGTCAGCCCAAGTGTCCCCTCCTCCAGGAGGCCTTCCCTGGTGTCCCTCACCCCCGGTAGGTTAGACTCCCCTCCTGGGGTTCATGGTTCTGTGCACCCCACCCCCCTCACAGCGTCTATCTCTATGAATTACAGGTGTTCTTTTTCTTACCTGAGAGCTCAGTGGGGACAGGGAGCGATCAGTCGGATCAAACTAACAATATATGTATAGACCATGTATATAGTATGTACAGAATAACAATCGCAACAAACATAGTAACTCTATCCACATTCCTCTTACCACGCATGTGGCCCTGGCCTAGCTGTGTGCTTCCCATGCACTGACTCTCTGGGGGCCCCCTCCCCGGAGGGCCCCAGTATTACTCCACTTTACAGTTAGGGAAGCCTGGCTTCTCATCCTTGCGGTGCTGTGCACTCAGGCTGTGTTCTTGCGCAGGCCACTTACCCCTTCGGAGCCTGTCGTCCTGGTCCCTGTGCTTGGAAGCTCTGCTCCACAGGCCTCCTGCTTCCGGTTTTATCCCCGCGCTCCATGGGTTGGTGTTCTCGGGTGACGTTTGCTGTGGAGTCACCTGGGGCCATTTAAGACCATTTTGAGTCAGAGAAGCAAGGACTCTGTCTCCTTGCCACCCCAAGCACTGGGCCTCCCTCATGCTCTCCTCCCCAGCTCCCCAGTGGTCCCAGGCATGACACCTCCATCCTTTCATCACTCTCCCCTTCCCCTTGAAGCACACGCCGCTAGGTTTACAGGTGCTGCCACCTGGTGGTCACAGGCCGCCAGGACATAGTGGGGTGGCTGCCGCAGACTTGGCTGGCTGCAAGCTGGCCCCTCTCTCTACGCAGTGCTCTGCCAGCCGGCCAGGTGGAGCACGTTTGCAGGAGGCAGGATAGCTGGACTGCAGAGAATGCCAGCTAGAAGGCACAGCAGCTTCATGATTAGCTCCAAGAGCGCTGCAGAATGGGTCCGAGTCCTAGTTCTGCTGCTTCGCAGATACGAGACCTTGGGCTAGTCGACTGATCCCTGGGAGCCTCAGCTTCCTCATCTGCCAAATAGGTAACCTTGTCCTCCTGTGTTGGGGCCACATGCCCCAGCCATCACCTGGAGATTCTTCCCAGAGCACCCCTTTAACTTCATTATCATTTAAAATGGAATTTATGTTAAATTCATGCAAATGAGGTATTCAACTCCAAGTTACGTTCATTTTAAGCAAAACCTGGGGCCTTCTGAGAATTTGGGGTTTGTGCAAGCTGCCAGGCTACTCGGCCAGCCCTTCTCACCAGAGGCATCTACCCACTCTTCTGCTGTTAAGGGTTCAACCACGAGCAGCTCTCATGGACCACCTTCTTAAGGCCGTTCTTGGCACTTGGCGTGTATCTCAGCGCACACGACAACAAATCATCCTGATTTCACAGAGTAGAGATCAGTTCAGGGAGGCCGAGTAACTTGTTTGCATTCACGCACTTGCTAGAAGAAGGAATCAAGCCTCACACCAGAGTCTGTCTGACATGAGAATCCTCGCCTGCCCACCATTATAGAAAGCTCTGGAAGCTGTTGTTCTGTCCTGAGTTCCCCAAGCAGCACATGACAGGGACATTTGCTCACTGATGTACACGCCTCAGTGTCCCAACACCAACCAAAGTAGGGCCTCCTGGCCCAAGGGGGCCAAGAAGAGTGCAACCAGCACCTCCACTCCCCCTGCTCTCCCTCTCCCCTCGGGGGACTACCAGCCAGTGACCTGCAGGACTTGGGCAGGACTTCCAGCTCACCTTCAGAAGATGCAGCCCGGGCAGGACTTCCTCGTAGCAGCTGAATTCCCTGGCTGTTTCAGTTCTCTCTTCCTGGGAACTGCTCTGAACCAATTTACTGAGGTCACAGGGGTCACAAACACATCTCCTCTACCCATCTACTCTCCCACGCCAGGGCTGGGAGCATGGACCTAGACCATGGTTGCAGGGTGTTGTGGGGACACCGTGTCCCATCCCTACGGGAGGAAAACTAAGGTCCAGAGAGGGGATAGGGCTCACTCAAGGTCACGCACCAAGGGACAGCAAAGCCCCTGCTCGGCTCTTACCTATTGCCCACTGCCCTGGGTTCCCCAGGGGAAGGCTGACATCCTGTGTGGACCCCGATGGGGACAGGCCTCCCACACACACCTGGCCCAGCTCTGTGCATGCTGGAGCTTAGAGACATAGTGGAGAACATGGGCGATGGGGAGGCAGCCTGTAGTTGATGCTTGCTTTCCTCCAGGGGCAGATACACTTCCCAGCTCTGGGGAGCCCCTCTGGGGTGGTCTCACACTGGCTGGGATACACAGGGATGGATGACTGTTTCTAGATCTTCCTATTGTCCTTCTCAGTTACTAAGCAACCAACTAGAGTCTAAATGCTCAGAAGAGAGAAAGCAGACTAGGCCCTGAGTCGTGCCCAGAGGAGCTCAGCCCCCAGGGTGTGGCCGGCCGAGATCTCTGGGGCTATAAGGGTCACCCCTGAGGAACGGGTAAGCAGTGGATCTGGGGACAGCGAGGCAGATCGGGGCCACCTGCGCACTGCACCACCCACCTACATGCCCTCCAAGAGTCCCCAGGATAGCCTGGGTTTGATGGGAAAAGGGGAAAGGATTATAAGCTGATTCGTTCCAGGGCCTTGGGCCAGGGACTGCCCCTCTTAGGGCCTCAAGTGTCCCCTGTATAAGATGGGCATGTCTCCTGCCCACTTGGTGGGTACAGGGAAGGCTGTATGAATACACTGGTGGATGATGAACACGTGGGCCACGTGAAGGGTTAGCACCATGGTGACACTGGGGCACTTTCAGGATGGCCAGGGTCCACAGTGCTGGGCCAGCATCCATCGTGGTCTCCTCCAGGCTGCCCCGGGAGGCCAGCAGAGCCCAGGAGGGGTGGGCAAAAAAGATGGCTTTTCTGCTCTCCTCCAAGACAGACTGCCCACCGTGAGCAGCCGTTACCCCCGCCCCCTGAGGCCCTGCCCTTCCACGACACTCCGTGCACGGCTCTGTTGCCCACAGCTCCCTCGGTCACTCCCGGTCCAGCCATAATGCTCTCCTCACAGTCACCCACGTAGGGGGGTTCCCCTCACTGACCCTCTACTCAAAAAGCCTCTCCTCTCTAAGAGGCCTGGGATGCCTTCGCCCTCACCCGCTTGGCAGCGGAGAAGAGGAACTCTACCAGCTACCAGGACTAGACACAGCTCTCCAGGTCCCTGAGGACGGGCCACGGACCCAGGCAGTGCTGACACCCCACGGGGAACCCCACCTCTCAGGGGCCTCTGCTAGCAAGGATCCCAGGCTGGGGTTTCTCAACCTCTCGGCACTGGGGTTGCACTTCTGCAATGGGAAATTACACTTCCATTTTCTTTCCTGAAGGGAAAAAGGAAGAAAGCAGCGACACGGATGAATGACGTGACGCGTCATCTCCCCGCACGGCAGCTGTAACCGCCAGCCCAGGCCCACCCCGGCTCACAGCCACGTGCTCCTGAGAGCTCACAGCTGCAATGTCAGGTGCAGATGGGCCCCTGGCAGAAAGGTAGGTGAAGGTCAGGGGGACTGGAGCCACACAGCCAGGGGAGAGGGCCTGGTGGGGCCGGGAGCAGGGCCCCCGCTGGCTCCTCGCCAGGTGCCTGTCTTCCTACTGTCCCGCCCCAGAGACAGCACCGGGAGGGCTGCTTTCTGCTTCCCCAGAAAACCCGGGGCGTCCTGGAGACAATGTGGGGGCCTCGTCAGGGGCTCTGCCCTGGCAGGGAATTTCTGTCAGCTCTGGAGTGCTCAGTGGAGTGGAAGAGTAACGTCTCCCGAGCAGTGGTGAACCCTAATTTCTGCGGGATTCTCTCAGGATCCTTGGGCCGTAGGATCGAGTCCTGGAAGTGAACTCCGAATTTCTGGCCAGGCCTGAGGACTTGGACACCCAGCTCGGCTGTCCTGGGCCCGGCTTACCTTCCGTACCTCAGGAGGAGGTTTCCCGCAGGCTGGGGCCTGGGATGTGGATGGAGACACGTGTATGTCTGTGCTTTAGGAAGAGGGAGGGTCCTGAGGGGCCCGGCCCTCACTATCCGAGTGGAAGGTCCTCACTATTCGCTGACTTCAGCCAGAAGGTAGAAGGGGCCGAGGGTCCGGGACTCGGACTACCTGTGACAGGCTTCCAGTCCCACAGCCCTTAGGGACCAGGCTCTCATTTGCAGTATACCAAAACCTGATTTCACAGGATTTTCTTTCTTTTTTTTTTTTTTAAAGATTTTATTTATTTATGTATTAGAGAGCGAGAGAGAGAGAAACAGCATGAGAGGGGAGAAGGTCAGAGGGAGAAGCAGGCTCGCCGCTGAGCTGGGAGCCCGATGTGGGACTCGATCCCAGGACTCCAGGATCATTACCTGAGCCGAAAGCAGTCGCTTAACCAACTGAGCCACCCAGGCGCCCTCACAGGATTTTCATGTGTGTGTGAGCATCTCCTCATTTAGCCATTTGCCAGATGTGCCCCCAGACAGATGTTGTGGCCAGGCCCGGTGAGCACGGGGCAATGGGACACAGAGCAGCCGCTCAGACCACAGCCTGCCCCTGGGGGGCCTCAGAGACAGCAGGAGGAGCAGAGCTCAGGGAAGATAGGACAAGGACCCACGTGACTCTGGTGTGTTATGAGAAGCTGTGCTGAATGGGGGTGTCCAGAGGGGGTCGGAGGGCAGAGAGAGGAAAAGAGCTTCATAGGAGAGGCCACATTTGAAATGGGTCTTTTAAAGATGAGCGGTATTTGGGCAGAGTTTGGGACGGAAGATGACTTCTTAGCAGAGAAAATACCGTAGGCCGAAGCCTGGTGCCGGGAAAGTATAGGATTAGTTATTCAAATCCACTCATCCCTTGGTTCCCACTGAAGGCGGTGGCAGGTTCCGCACCATATGGGGTTGGTGGATGTGCCAGAGAGTTTATATTCCTCAAATCCACGTGGGAGCAAAGCCAACTGTTGTAAGCAGCCTTACTGCATGTGCCAGTAAGATTCTAAAGGACAAATTACCAGAGGTGGAGTGGCTGGGACAAAGGATGTGTGCATTTCTCACCGTGGCAGCCTTGTTACTTGGTCTCTGCAGAGCCCCTGTTGGTTCTTGAGCGAGATCTCCCGGCGCTCTCCACCTTCTTTCTCAGGATCTGCCTTCTGCCCATATAGTGAGACATTCATGCCCAAAATGCACTTGGCGTGGTGCCAGGCTCATAGAAGCACTTGGAACATGCTGGCTGTTTTTATTCTTTCTCTGGGTCTCCAGGCAGCCTTTCTGGGCCCCCGGCAGCCAGCTGGGCTTCCCGATTCTGTGTCTGTCCACAATTCCTGCTGCTAGAAGCTTCTGTCTTCTCCACCAACTGGGCGCTCTGGAGATCAGCGGCTTCTTCTCCTGTTGCCTGTGCTCATTGCCAGCAGCTGATCGGTGCCTGGCTCAGGCAAGGGCTCAGCAACGGTTTTTTGTGTGACTATTGGATACAGGGAAGGTGTATCCTATCTGCCTGTCCTTCCCTTCCCGTGAAACAGGGCCAGATTGTCTCCAAATGATAGTGAGCCACCAAAACCACACCATGAAAGCTGGTATGCCTTATGCCTTGCAAAGACAAGGACAGGCATCTTTATATTACAGAAAAGAAAGCTAAAGCTCAGAGTGGATGAGTGGTTAAGTCCTACTCACAGAGCGTGCTAGAGATGAAGCTGAGGCTAGACCCAGCGGGGCTGACCTTCCACACCAGCTCTAGCCTTGGCGCCATCCTGACTTGGACAGAATGATCAGATCCACACTCGGTGCTCTGCTGTGCTTGGCTGGAGGTGGTTCAGGGTCCCTGAGCTGGGCAAGCATGTTTAGGCTCAAATCACATTTTTTTGTCTGTGCTCCATTCTTCCCAGGCTCCTGTCCACAGAGAGGGCCCTCACGGTCCTGCATGTGAGCCTGCATCACCCCGCGCAGGACCCGGACACCTTTGCCAACGTCCCAGCGCGGCTGCAGCATGACACCAGCCCGCTGCTGGTGGGGCGCGGCCCGGATGCCCACCTCCGGCTACAGCTCCCCCGCCTCTCCCGCCGACACCTGTCGCTGGAGCCCTACCGGGAGAAGGGCAGCGCTCTGCTGACCTTCTGCCTGAAGGCCCTGAGCCGCAAGGGCTGCGTGTGGGTCAACGGGCTGACTCTGAGGTTCCTGGAGCAGGTTCCGTTGAGCTTGGTCAACAGGGTCACCTTCTCCGGCATCCAGATGGTAGTCCGCGTAGAGGGAGGCACCTCCCTGGAGGCTTTTGTCTGCTGCTTCCGTCTCAGCCCCTCACCCCTGATTCACAGGCCCCAGGCTGAGGAGACTGATGAATGGGAGAGCACCTCCCAGGAGCAGCTTCCCCCAAGTTCAGGGCACTGGGCTCCAGGTCACCTGGGGCTTCTCCATGGCCGTTCCCTGCCAAGCCCTGGAGGAGGAGCAGAAACACAGCTCTAGAAGGAGACCTCAGACAGCCCTAGCCCCACCGGCTGCCCAGAGCAAGCCTCACCCGTAAGAGGACTTGAACTCTTGGAGCGACACCACACGAGGTTGACAAGCAAGACCTGCTTGGTAATAATGAACTGATTCTGCAAACACGAACAGCCTGGGGTGGGGGAGCGCCCCCCACGGTTACAGCTATGCAAGGTAATGGGAACTTCATATACTTTTAGAGGCCCTGAGGGGTTCTGAGAACCTCTCTCAAGCCTTTCCCCACATTTCCCTCCTCTTGTCTGCCTAGGAGTTACTTTATGTTGCTAATTTTGCCTGCTGCTTAAGAGCTGGAGTTTGAGGTTGCACCAGGAATGCATGGACACATGTAACAATTACGTTTGTGGTAGCTCCGGGTTACCTTGGCCTTTCAAATACCCACAGGCACTCCGGGCTTAGGGAAGCCTGTGTTTAATAAACTGCAAGTATTTCATTAAGCTGGCATACCCAATAGGATTCCCTGATCCCCAGATGGGCTGCATGCGCGCCACGTTGTCACACAGAGGCGGGGGCGGGGAAATAGAGAAGAGGTGTAAGAGGAAATTGGAAAGGTGGGGGCTCACATTTCTAGAAAGGATGCGGGCAGAGCTCAGGGTTTCCTGGGGGTGGGGAGCTGGGGGCTGGGCCTGCCTGGAAATCCGTTGTCCCAGTCATCCTCGAGTTCCCTCACTCTATCATTTCTGGATCAAAGCCTTGGCTGATTAGAGGGCCAGGTCTTCAGGGAAAGGTAGCTTCCCAGAGCAATGGGCTCTTTCAGGACTAATTCTGTGAGAGGGTGGGGAGGGAGGTTGTGGTAGAATTTAGCTCAGCTGTTATTTTACTCAAAGTGGGTCATATACCAATGGGGGTGGGGTAGTCTTTCAAAAATAAGGGACAACTAGGGGCGCCTGGGTAGCTCAGTCGTTAAGCGTCTGCCTTCGGCTCAGGTCATGATCCCAGGGTCCTGGGATCGAGCCCCGCATCGGGCTCCCTGCTTGGCGGGGAAGCCTGCTTCTCCCTCTCCCACTCCCCCTGCTTGTGTTCCCTCTCTTGCTGTCTCTCTGTCAAATAAATAAATAAAATCTTTAAAAAAAAAAAAAGGGACAACTAGTGAGTCAGGCGGGCCAAGGGTGGGACAACTTTCTCACTGAACAGGGGAGCTGAGCACAGCCCCCACTCTCCATGTCATCCTAGTGGCAGTGGGGGTTGGAAGTGTCATTTAGAAACAGCGTTCACCTGTGTAAAGAAGAGAGGAGCCTACAAACTCAGGTGGTCATCATCATCCTAGAGCCTGCTCTAGGATATCTGAGACACTGAGGCCATGGTGCTGCCAACCAGCTGGCTCACAGCCTCAGGCCTCTTACCACGTCCAACAAGGCTTTCAACACTCTCTACTTCCCACCCGAGAAGAAAAACCCTTTTGCACCCCAGGCAGGCTACAACGAGATTCAGCTGCACTGCCAGTTCTTCCCGGGGAAGATAGCAGTGGGCGGAACTCAGGCCTGTCCTGGCTGGGGAAACTTCCCTTCTAATAGGGAATAAGGCAAGGACACTGAGATTACAGCCACAAGGCACAGGAGGGCAAGGGCTGCAAAGAGAGGGGGCTGTCCAATACAATGAATGGCCCCTCGGGGCCCCCAAGCAGTCCTTCACTCAGTCATTCAACAAACTTTCACCAGATGTGAGGCAAAGCCCCAGGAACCCACAGTGAACTAGGCAGGCAAAGTCCCTGCCCTCAGAGAACTTATGTGGGCTCACGAAAGACACCTGTGGAGGAGTTAATCCCTTCATTATTTGATCCATTGTTACTGGTGCTCTAAATGTGTTTTCTGTCTTCCAGCTGGGGTTAGCATTCGCTGTACCATTAAGTGGCCATGTCTGCTGAGTGCTTACTGTGTGCTCAGTGCTTTGCCAGGTGCCGTGTGCCTTGCTCAGCTGAATCCTCAAAACACCCGGACAGATCATGGTATTAACACATTGTATCGATGAGGAAATCAAGACTTAGAAAGGGTATCTTGCCCAACATCATGTCACTCACTAGCTGTGTGATCTTGGGCAAGTGACTTAGCCTTCTCTTGTCTCCATTTGTCCCGCTGGAAAGTGGGTAAGATAATAGTACCCATCCACCGGGGATGTTATGACAGTCTTAGGAGGGGGCACGTGTAAATCTCGTAGGGAAACATCTGTCACACGGTAGGCACTCAGTACGGGTTAGATACCTACCATGCTGAGACCTAAGAGAGGCAACATAATAGGTCCATAGGCAAGGGTTCACCTGGGCTGCATATATGGAGCTAGAGGCGGTTGGAAGCCTGGCAGACCAGCTGCAGAGCCCAAGAGCACACCTGCATTCTGTGATCACCTGATAAAGGGTTTTGTCTTTGCCAGAGACCCGGGGGGCAGTCAGGAGGGGGCTTTCACCTGTTGCTTACACCAGAAGGCCCAGTATTCAGAGTTTGTAGGATGGGAGACACCCTGTGAGGTCTGGCAAGCAGAAGCAGCCCACTGTTTTGGAACCGCCTTTATATGTCACACACAGATCCTCAGTGTAGCGATGATCCCTCCAGAGACCAAGATGTTCCCCAACTCGGCTAGGGAGCAGCAGTGCACCTACAGAACTGGGAACCCCCAGCCTGGACACTACACCTGATCTTCGAAGGCAGAAGAGAGGAAGCTGGCTGGGGCCATGCACCCCGGAGTCCCAGGGGGCAACTCCCCCACTGCCATTGAGAGGGTCCTCTCCCCTCCAGGAAGCAGCAGCAATCCCTCCCAGCTGGGGTTCTCTGAGAGGAGACAAGCTGCCTCCAGATGAGGAGTCTGAGGTTCAGAGTCAGGCGTCCCGGCGTCCCTCCGAGGGCACAGGGTGAAGCGCAGGGCAGGCTGAAGGACGTGAGCCAGAGACAGGGCGGGAGGGAGCCAAGACACATCCCGCTTGTTTCAGACTCTGTTGATTCACAAACTCTCCTTGCAAAACTCCCTGCTTGCCTCGCACCAGCAGCAAAGCTCTGACCCAGGCTAGATTCCATTTTTCTTGAGTAGAGAACCGCTCAGATCACCAGGTCCCTGCACCCACTCCCATTTTCATACCTGATACCCCTTTCCTTGGCCTGCAGAGACAGCTTGAGCAGGTCGCAGAGACCCTTCCAGCAGTGAAAGCTTTCTCTCGCTCCCACGTGTGCAGGGCAGTGCACGCAGGTGAGGGGTGCGTGTGCATGCCTGCACCGACACAAGCCATCCGCGCCTGCTGGGGTGTCTCCCGGCCGGGGCCTCGGTTGGAATTCCTGCTCTACTGCGCACTAGTTCTGTGACCTTGAACGAGGGACTGAATTTCCCTGCTCCTCAGTTTCTTCTGGAAACCGGGAAAGGTAACGGCTGGCCGTGGTGGTAAAATGAAGACTGCATATAAAGCACCTAGGGCAGCGCCCGGCATATAGGAAGTGCTCGATCGCTGAGTTAGCTTTCATTGTCCAGTCCAAGGGACCGAACTGAATGCAGGCAGACCCAGAGTCTCAGTTCACACACACACACACATCTGCTACAAAGAGCTACATCAGCTACACTCAGGCAGCCTCCAGAGCACTACAATTCTGAGACCACATCTGGAAATCTAGGAAATCATCCCCTGTGCCCTTTCAGGCATTTTAACCCTCCCAGTCCTCTGCTTTTCCAAAATGGGAGTCTTCCCAACCTGTCTGTAAGTGAGACACTGCAGCCCCCTGAGCCCCGTTTTGAGGGAGACCCGAGAACCCTCCATAAATATGCAGGGCTCTGAGGCACGAGCAAGCACCATGAGGCTGTGATGGCAGACGCATCAGACAGCGCAGTCCTGGCTGTGGCCTAGAGCAAGGGAGGCCACAGCTGGGCACCCGCAGTCCCACGCAGGACATCAGAATGCTGTAGCCATCGTTTTTGTCGCCCTGTGAGACTCCGGGCTCCACAGAGATGAGGACCACAGGTTGTCTGCTGTTGTGTTCCTGGTGGCCATCAGGGAGCTGGCCAGAGAACGGCTGGCCAGACAGATGGGCAAGGAAGCGGTCATGAGCCAGGCAGGCGAGGGCATGGCCGAGGCTTATAGTGATGGGACAAGAGACGGGCCGGCCGGCTGAGGCAGCAAGGCTCTGAAGCCGTGGGCAGAGAGTAAGTCTCTGCCTGCTCTAGGCCCCGGTGGGGAGAGCCCAGATCCTCTAGCTGGGGCAGAACGCGGCTGGTGCTTCTCCCCGGTGCTTGAGCCTCTGCAGCCCAAATCAACCCAGAAATCTGGGTTTTGGGAATTCTGTGCGACATCTGCGGGAGGTTGACAGATCTGACAGTCCCCAAGTCACTGAGGATAGCTCTCAGGCAGCACTTCCTGCCCTAAGCAGAAGCACAGAGACGCCCCCCAGGAGACCCTAGGAGGGGCTCCAAGCTCGAGCAGTCACAAGTTGGGCTGGCAGGAGTGAGTCGGGGCCCCCGAGGCTCACCACCTCTCCATGGGATGTGGTTTGACCCCTCTGCTCCACCCCCGTACAGTGGAGGCCACCTCCACAGAGCCCCCCCACACACTCTAGGAACACACCGCCTCCCTAAGCCAACACCCCGCCTGCACAGACCAGAGCTGTCCCATCAAGAGATTCCCTGTGGTACAGAAAGCTAAGAGGTCACACTGCGGGAGGCATCTGCATTTTCAAAGAAAGGACTGGAGAGGGTGATGTCTACTCTGAAGGAGTGGGTCTCGCTGTAGAGAGAGTGGCATTAAAGATTTCACAGGAGGCCAATAAAGGAAACATTTCCCTTTCCCCTCAAATGGTCACTTCATCAATGTATAAAGCAAGACACAGCCAGGGCCTGGCTCAAGGTCTGCCTGGGACTAAGTGGAGCTGAGACGGGGTTCTAACAGAGCGGAGAACGGACTCTGCCTAACAGCCCACCGAGCGGCCAGGCTGCTGTCAGCAAAGACATGGGCAGAAGCAAGTAAGCCCCATGCGGTGTGGATGGTTCCTCGCCACCCCCACCCTAGGCTGTGCGGGGGAGACCTGCCTCCCCCTGTGCCTACTGTGGGAGCTCCGTTCTCCCCCTCAGCTTCCAGCCCCTCACAGCTGCAGTGCTGATGTTGCCGTCAGGTCAGCTGGTCCCCATACGGGACCCTCCAGCTCTCTGTCGCTGCGGCAGCCCTGCCCACATCCTGGTGCTCAGGTCGGTGGCCAGCATGCAAGGCCCCGGGCCCCGGGCAAGGCTTCGGGAGAGCAGCAAACAGACCCAGCTGCTCTGTCTCCAAGAGGAGATGCCAAGTTAATGAACTCTATTCACATTGCAGGGCTGTGATACCTTTTACCTTGAACGTGAACTCACAGGCGGATTAAAGTGAACTAAAACCTACCATTTGAGTTACATTCTCAGCTGATTGGAAACATGCATTACCTCCCCATGACCGGGCCGCGAGAAGGGAAGTTATTATTTTTCTTTTAGAGTTTGTAAACTCTTTATGGCTGAGGCAGCTTTAATCCTGCTGGGGGAAAAAATGATCCGGGAATAAATTGCTCTCATTTACCTTTGTTTTCCAATCACACGCTCCAGTGGGAACAAAACATCCTAAGTGAAGGGATGTGGGAAGCCAGGTGATCCCCGACAGAAGAGTTTAATTATTTTCTTCTTTAAGCATGTGAGCTGAAAAGGCTTCTAAGTGCCGTTTGGCATGGGGTTTGCTCCACAAAAATGTGCACTCCTCCGATGATGCCTGCTCTCCCCGAGCTCCTACTATTTTCTGCCTCTTCTTTCCAGGGGCAGGTAGCCTCCATCTCGCCACCGTGCCCGGCTCCAGATCTTTGGGAACCAGGAAGGAGCCCGAGAAAGGGCAGATTTGAATAAAGATCAAATCACAGTCCTGGAAGGAGGGAAAGACCCGTGGGGCCTGGAGTTCTGAAGGGGGCTTTCTGTCCTCCTCTGTTATTTCTCTGATCCTCTGTGTCACCTAACACAGAAATTACACAGAGCAGGTACCAAGCAAAACCGTTATGACGCCCAGGCTCTGAGCCAAGCATTCTAACTGCTGGAAGGAGCCCCAGCTGAGACATCTGCCTCTCTTGCCTTTAAAGATGCAGAGGCAGGGGGTAGGGGGGTGGGGAATCTTCACAATAAAGCAGAGACAGGGGCCTTCCAAGGGAGAGCTTGGTCAGGCAGCCAGCCATGGGGTTTCCATAATTGCTTCTCTGAGGGATCAGGATGCCATGATATCATTCTTCCATTCATCCGCAGCTTGCTGCACATGGGTTGAGAAGATGGATCCTATTAGGTCACCTTGCTTGGGGGAAGGAGGGTGGGGGTAGAAGAGGATGCGTTTCAGGATCCAGTCAAGAAAACAAAAACCACTCTAAGTATTTTAAAAATGTAACTCAGGGAATGAAGTACACAGGTGATGTATCTCACAAATCAGCCAAAGCAGGAGTTGCTACCACGGCTCACTCCCACTCCTGGGGCTCCAGAGGCAACCGAGAGCAATCCAGAGCAGACACTGCCCGGCGCAGAGCTAGAACGACTGTGAATTTTCTCTGCAGAAGCTGGGACCTCAGCGGCAGAGGCCATCCGGAGGGGACTGGAGCCGAAGAGGAGATGCACCTGCTGCTAGAGACTGCCCCCCTCCTCCCGAGGCGAGATGCTGAGAGAGAGGGTGAAATATCCTGGCTTCTCCCCTTGCCCACCCCTCGTGGGCTGAAGGCAGCAGAAGGAAGCTGACAAGCAAGCCTGGGGAATGCACCCTGCGGGGTGGACCCCCCCGCAGTACAAAGCAGAGAAGAGAAGGGAGAGAGATGGGTCTGAGGGCCAACAGTCAAGGCTAGCTCCGGGACTATGCCCACCGCAGTGTGCCTCAGCCCCCGCCTAGGCCCTGGGCCACCAGAAAGGGAGATGAATGGGGGCCCAGCCTGGAAGGCTCCACTGCCTGGGGGCCTCCTGGAGGCAAAAGGCAAACACAGGTCACCCTCCCATAGGTCACCCCAACCACATAACCTTTGGCATCAGTAAGAAAGGAAAGAGGAAGGCACAAGAGGACAGGAACGGTACAATGAGGTCCAGAGAAGAGCTAGGTGCGGCCATCCTGGCCTAGCCCATACGATCCTCCAGGGGTGCCTGCTTTGAAACCCCCTCTCTTCCTATCTCAGAGGCAGGGCAGCAGAGCAGGGTCCAAATCCCCACAGCCCTCCAGGTACTGACTCTAAAACTTGCATCATCCCCCAAGCCACTGATCCTCATGTACAAAATGGGAATGCTATCCGCACCTCCCTCCCCTCCATGGAGGCTGGAACACACATATGTGGATAATGGAGCTTAGCATGCACAGCTTGGAAATGCTCAATGAATGCCAGCCATTAATGTTGACTGCCACCTCTCCCCAAATGTTTCTTCCTCCGGAAAGCTCTCCAGCCTCTTCTTCTTTTTTTAAATTTTTTAAATTTATTTTTGTGAAAGAGAGAGAGAGAGAGCAAGCACAAGTTGGGGGCTAGGGGCCGAGGGAGAAGCAGACTCCCTGCTGAGCAGGGAGCCCGTGCGGGACTTGATCCCAGGACCCTGGGATCATGACCTGAGCCGAAGGCAGACTCTTAACCGACTGAGCCACCCAGGCGCCCTCTCCTGCCTCTTTCCACAAAGGAATCACCTCCCTCCTAGCTCCAAGCCTGTTTGGGGACACTCAGAGGGGATTTCGGGCAGTGATCCATGGTATCAACCACGAGAGGTATTTCCTCAGCTGGGAACACGCGTTCTTGCTGTGCGCTCTGCACCACGCCAGGGCCTCCCCGCCAACAGAGCCCCGAGCGGGGCACAAGCGTGCAGACCCGTCTGTGGATGGAACAGCCCCCCGGCGCACAGGATGTCCTCAGTGAGAGTCTGTTGCCTGAACGGCAAGAAAATGAGCTGGGAGAAGGAATTCGGGTGGGGTGAAAGCAGACCTTTAAGGAATGAGGCTTTGAGAAGAACCTCAAATCACAACAAACCGGCTGGTTGAACAGGGTAAAATGCACTTTAAACAACTAATTACTCAGGAGGGAAAGAGGCCAGAGTGAGTGGTTTGCTCAGTGAATGGAGTCACTGTATCTATTGGACCCTGAGCCCGGGAAGCAAGGACAAATCCCCGCAAGGCCATGCAGGGCCCACACTCCCGATTCTTCTGCTCTCTGCCAATAGGTTTTCCTGTTTCCAGGTGAGTCCGATCTCCCTGGCTCACCACAGGTGCCCAGCCCACCACCATCCAGAAACACACGCGTGAGGTGCGGCGCTCCCAGACTTGGACCTCTGCCCCGGGGAGCACTGGGAACAAGCAGGCTGGATGCTTGATGTCAGAGGTTTCCAGAATCAGCCCTGGGCCTCATTACTGAGAAACACATGGTCCCCTGTGGACACTTGTTGGAGGCCAATGAAGGAAGCGAATAATCAGGGGGCTCCATCTTTCACTTTTACGTTCCTCTTCCCCTGGGCCTGCGGTTGCTGTGCAGATTTCAAGTTGAAACGTCAGGAAAGCCTCCTGTGGTCTGACTTCTCCTTCGCCGTTCCACCCCACCCCCACCACACACACAGACTCACACACACGCCTGCCTCTGGTCTCTGTCAAGCACCCTGGGGAAAGCGTTGGTTAGAAACCCACAGAACAATTAGGAGCTGTGAGTTTGACTCCTCAGTTAAAGAAAGAGAAAATACCTCCACTGGAGATTCTCAGCAGGCTTTACAAAACCAGGGTGAATGTTCTGGCTCAGCTCAGGGGAAACACAGGAGCTGAGGAGAGATCTCATTATAAGAATGGTAAGGGGTATTTGGAGGAGGCCAGAATGTTCTGAATGAAGAAATGCCATATACCCTGGACACAGGGTCCTGGGGATGCTGGAAGAGCTAAGTCTGATGGAGAATGCAGGGGGTTGAGAGCTTCCACTGGGCATGGCCGAAAGACTCGGAGAAAGGCACCAAAGGCCCTCACTGCACCAATCTCTAATGTCAGGCGTGTGCTGGGAAATGGTTAACCCCCGGCTCTCTGGGGGGTGGGGGAGCTCTGATTGTAAAGCTTGACAATTTCTGGTTTCTATGATGGAAATTCTGGCACCAGGGTCAGTTTCAAGGTATCAGGATGACATCACTGAGCCTGGAGGTGGAAAGAGCTGCACGGTGAGCACACTGTCTTGCAGCATTTCCGCGCTCAGACACAGTGTCTGTCAATACTCCGGAGCACAGAAACAGCAAGATCCAGTAAAATGTTTAGGAAACAGTGACTTTTTTATTATTTATTAACTATGTTTTTAATATAATTTATTTGGCTGTAAGTTCATGCAGTTTAATTTTTAATAATGACTTGTTTTTTTTTAATTTAAATTCAATGAATTAACACATAGTGTATTATTAGCTTCAGAGGTAGAGTTCAGTGATTCATCAGTTGCATGTAACACCCAGTGCTCATTTCATCACGTGCCCTCCTTAATGCCCGTCACCCGGTTACCCCATCCCCCCACCCTCCTCCCCTCCAGCAACCCTCAGTTTGTTTCCTAGAGTGAGGAGTCTCTTATGGTTTGTCTCCCTCTCTGATTTTGTCTTGTTTTATTTTTCCTTCCCTTCTCCTATGTTCCTCTGTTTTGTTTCTTTTTTCTTTTTTAAAGATTTTATTTATTTATTTATGTATTTATTTGAGAGAGAAAGAGAGAAACAGCATGAGAGGGGAGAGGGTCAGAGGGAGAAGCAGGCTCCCCGCTGAGCCGGGAGCCCGATGTGGGGCTCGATCCCAGGACTCCGGGATCATGACCTGAGCCGAAGGCAGACGCTTAACCGACTGAGCCACCCAGGCACCCCCTCTGTTTTGTTTCTTAAATTATATGTATGAGTGAAATCATGTGGTATCTGTCTTTCTCTGGCTTATTTTGCTTAGCATAATACCCTCTAGTTCCATCCACGTCACTGCAAATGTTAAGATTTCATTCTTTTTGATGGCTGAGTAGGATTCCGTTGTATATATATACCACGTCTTCTTTATCCATTCATCTGTCGATGGACATCTGGGCTCTTTCCATAGTTTGGCTATTGTGGACATTGCTACTATGAACATTGGGGTGCAGGTGCCCCTTCAGATCACTGTGTTTGTATCCTTTGGATAAATACCTAGTAGTGCAATTGCTGGATCATAGGGTAGCTCTATTTTTAACTTTTTGAGGAACCTCCATACTGTTGTCCAGAGGGGCTGTTTAATAATCAGCTCTTATAAGACAGAGGCAGCTCCAGGACAGCCAAATGGAGAAAGTTGCAGCCCCTGAGAACAGTGGGCCCGAGGAACAAAAAACCAACGTGAAAACGCCTTGAGATGATTATGGTGCCTACGGAGAAGGGCTGGAGAGGTCAGGGTGAGCCTTCTAAGAAAACCGTGCAATGTTTTGCCATTTAAAAGTGAATGCGTTTATATTTATAACATTAAACATTTAAAATAATCTTGAGAGGATCTTAAAGATCCCTTGCTACAGATGAGGAAACTAAGATGCACAGAGGGGAAGAGTGCCCAAATCCACTGAGCTGGTAAGTGTGGGATTCTTGCTCTTGTCCTCACCCCCTCCATCGGTGCACGCCTGGTGAGGGGTAGCCCACGAGCTCTGGCCGAGCCCCACTGTCAATGCCCACGGAGCAGATGTGACCAGACACGGTTCACGATGGCAGTGCTGTGCCGGGACCCTGGAATTAGTCCCCTGGCTTCAAAAGGGGCCAGAGGGTATTATCCAAGAGGTCATGCTCACTTCTTTCCTGGGATCTCTCTCTCAGAGCTCACGGCATTACAGGTCGCCTGGCATTTTGAGGTCACCTTCTTTCTCAGAAGGAAGGAAAAACATCTCTCTGGGCCCCACCTCATCTCTCTGCCCTCTTAGACACCAGATGTTGGAGTCTCTGGTAAACTGATCAGCTGGGAGCTGGAGACTTCCAGCTCAATCTCTGGGCTGTAGCCAAATCCCGGGGCCTCCAGGACCCCGAGAGCAGGGCAGTATCTGGTCAGCCACCCAGGCTGCGTTTGAGCATTACCCAGCATCCCTTTGGGGGGCCCAGACAGGCCACCACCCCCACCCCCTGACAACCCAGAGCAGCTGGCATTGGATTCCTGATGAGATCAGGACCCTTGATGGAGGCTTGGATCCCAGAGCCAAACTCACATGTGGCTGGAAACCAGTCCCTACAAAATCCTCCAGTGTGAAGTGAGCCCCTCTCCCACCTGCCACCTTCTCCCGGCTTGACTTCTACAGCTCTGGCTTCTGGGTAGGAAATGTCCCGTTGTCCAGGCCACATCCCTTCAATCCTCTGTCATTTCAAATTTTCTGGCATGTAGGTTTGGTATGCTTGGCGCTTTATGGCCGTTTGCAGCGTAATTCTGTTCCTGTCCTGCCATTCAATTTGAATTAAATATCAAACAGATGTGAGTCATTTTTTGCTCTTTTTAAAGAAAAAGTTTAATATGAGGGAGCATGCCCTCCTATATGATCAGGAAAGCTGTTCAGAGAAATAAGCCCTTTCAAATTAAAAAAGAATCACTTTGGTTAACGTTAAGATGCTTTCAAGTGATGCATTTCGAAGTGCTAAGGGAAGGTGTTTCCAGCAAGCTATAAAGCAGCCAGGAGAAAAGAGGAGAAGATATACGGCCAGAGGCCGATGGGGAAATTGGAGCTCAGAGAGGGGGCAACCCCACCTGGGGAGGAAGCTCTAAACTTGGGAGATGAGGTTCACAGATGATGGTGGGGGAGGCCATCTTCCCCAAAGGCCCGAGGGGTGGGGGGCTCTGCTCTCCGCAGTCTGTGTGGTCAGAGTGGGAAGGGAGTCAGAAGGAGAGTCAGCCTGACCTGGGTACCCATTCCCCATCCTCACATACTTGAGCCCGTCTGGCACATCTCCCCCTAGCAGTAGTCCCAGGGGTGATGGTGTAGTTGAACATGCTGAATGGCTTAATCCCTCGGCCCCCACTGCAGTATTGTGGATTAGTAGGGTCTTTGGCCTTTTGTGGGTCTTGGACACCTCCGAAAATGTAGAGAAAGCTATGGCTACTTGTTGGACACAGGAACATGCATGAACTTGCATACAACCTCAGATGCCCATGGTCCCCTGATTTAGACCGCCCCCTAGCCCCAAGATAGCCATGGCAAGGAACATTTTATCACCAAGACACTCAGCCCATAGGACCATGGCCCCTCTGTCACAGAACACGGACCTACATTCTCAAGCACCCATATGCCCGGCACCATGCTCAGTCTTTTTGCGAGCCGGAGAAACTGGTCAGTCTCCAAAACCCCTCTGGCTTCTTGGCAACGTGCGTGCCTGGAGCTCAACATTATTGGACCTGCCGCCATCCATGGCCATGAGCCAGGGCTTCTCCGGTGCTGGCTCAGGCACTGAGTGTTTCCATGTGGTCCTTTTACTTACTGTACGTAAAAGGCAGCTCTCCAACTACAGCCGGCTGATTGCAAATGACATTTCCATGTGGCGGGGAAAAGGGCCAGAATGCCTCTGATTCCAGCTGGTTCTGGACATCCTGGACCTGGAGATGAGGCTCTGCACACCCAACATTTGCCTGTAGGGATGATGTGCAAATGCCCAGAGACCCTGCTCCCTGGGGAGTACGAGGCCCTGCTGATGAGAAACAGAACCAACACTTCCTAGAATTCTGCAGACAAAAGAGAAGGTTGAGTGGAGGGATTTAAGGCAAAGAAAAGCCTAGACTTTGGAATCAGACAGCCAAAGTCTGGATCCTGGCTGTACTCCTTCCTAGCTCCATGACCTTGGGCAAGAGACTAATCTCTCCCAGCCTCAGTATCTCCCATCAGTAAGCAGGAATACTGCCCGTCTCGTGGGGTGTTTGGGAGAATGAAAGCTGATGATGCATGCGGGGCGCTGAGCGCAGCGCTTGACGTACAGTGAGTGCTCAGGGTTTGGAACTCCAAGCTGTGATGGTTCTTGCGGGGACCTAGGGTGCCGGGAGGTGGGTCAGAATCAGGCTTACTCCAGAAGAAGCCGTAGTGATAACCACAGGAGGAGCAGCAGGTGCAAAGGACGGGGGTGTGAGTTACTATTTCTTAAGTCCTGTCTGGGGAGGTTGGGGAAGGAAGAAGTAGGATGGGGGAGTGGAGGAAAGCGGCAGAAATATCTGCAAGTGGTTTTAGAAGAGGAATTGAAATTCACAGGTCATTGCTGCCATTCCAACTGTTATTTTGCATCTGGGGCAGCCCAGTAAGAAGGAACGGAGAGCCATTCTGAAAGCCCTGGGGGGAGAGGGAGGTGCCGCTGGGAAAGGGTGAGGTCGGGCCCCTGCCCTCCAGGGACTCAGAGCCACATCCAGATTCTAGAAGTGCTCTGAGCGCAGACTGGCAAGGGCTGAGCTGGTCAGAAGAGGTTCCTGGGGTGAGGAGAATGGAGCTGCGCCTTGAATGATGGGAAGTATGTTGAACAAGAGAGATGGCCACCCTCGGTGCCTTCAGCGTACCAGGCAGGGGTCCCAGGACAAGGCGGCTGGCTCTCAGGGGTCTCAGTTTAGGCCCCCCTCTAGCCCTCAACCTACACAGCCACTTGGGGCAGCCATTCATTTGTGCTTCACGAAGAACAAGAGGTCCCGTCCGTAGTGCTGCTCAGGTGCCCAGCCTTAGAGCTCCTCACTGCCGGGAAAACACGTTTCTCTCACCCTCCAGCTAGGGGCAGCCATGTGCCAGTCAGAGCCCTGAGGACAGCCCTGAGGACCCTCCCCTCCCTCCTCAGGGGGCCCAGGGCAGTACATGGTGTCCTGACGGAGACTTAGCCCCATTTCCCCCAGGTTGCCCAGGACACCCTACCCAATGCCAGAACCTCATGAGGGTGGCTGAACTCACCCTGATGACCCCGTGTCTGTGTCCCCCACAGGGGCTGAGCCCCAGCTACAGGCTTTTCTCCAGCCTTTGAGATCACATATATCTTGTCCTGCACAGATGACACGAAGTCTCATCCTAGTAGGAACTTGATAATTGACACACATTCATAGCTCTCCCTGTTCTGATTTCATTTTCATTTTAAATTATGCATTTAAATATCAAATTACTTAAATATATTTACATAAACAATTACTTGCATCTCCCTCCGATCTTCCTCAAGGTACACATCTTCTGACCATTGTAATTAGGGTGCAAGACTTGTTTTCTTCCTGGGCCTTTTACATGGCTTCACGCTCGTCATCGTGATCTTATTGACTATTCCTTATTACATCAATGACACAGCTCAGTCTACAACCAACTGATGGGCATTTTCATTGGTTACGATTTTTTTTTTGTTATGTCTAAATTACTCTACACTGTCCAAAATATAATTTTCCTCTTGAGTGACTCTCTTGGGATTGTTCCCAGGAGCTGGATACTCAGTTGAGAGCCGCGTGAAGATTCTCTGTGCGCTCATCACAGACCGTGGGTATCTCATTTATCTGCATGCCAACACAGCAGAGTTCAGTCCTGTGATGCCCATTAGAAAACTGAGGTGGGTGGGGTGGGGGTGAGCATTTGCCTAGAGCCACCCCGTGTATCTTCCTGTGCCATTGCTCAGAATGCCCCTCCCTCCAGGCACACTCTTGAGTGGGACAGGACCCCCAAGTGCCTTTCCCAGCACAGTGAGTGACCGATGCTGGAAATGCCCTGATGGCGGCATGAAGATATTATGGAAGGAGGAAAGCTGCTTCTTTAGCCTCTGGAACAAGCCCCACAGATGGCTGCCTCAGACCAAGCCCAAGGCTGCCTCCCCAGCCCCTCCAGAGACCCTTTAAACAAGGGAGGGCGTGCTTTGTGGATCCTTAAGCCCTTCGGAAGATGTGCAAATGGGGGCAGGTCAGCCACATGAAGTGTTGGCTACAATGTGTAAACCCCACCTTGGGGTGCTGCTAATCTTTCGGGTCAGCTACAGGGGCTGGGGCGCCTCCCGCCAAGTCGCCCGTGTGATCCTGTGGCAGAGCTGGGCAGTCATGGGGCTCCCGGGGCCAGGCGCAGGACCGTTCGCTGGTACCCCTGTCTGTCCTGCCGTGGCCCGAGTGCCCTGGCCAGCCTTCCCTGCAGGCAAAGCCAGCTGCCGGGCCACAGAAGCCCCGGGCTCACAGGCATCCCTGGCCCCCAGTTGTGCCCCTGGGTGAGGTGCACGGGGCTAACCAGAAACACCTGTGTACATGGAATTTCCTGCCCCAGTTCAGCCTTCATTTCCTCCGCCAGTAAAAACCCAAGGCGTGCAAAGGTGAAAGAAACCAGCCAGTCAATCACCCAGACGACGGCCACCAGGGCCGCAGAGACAGGACTTTCTAAATTAAAATTTAATTCCCACCCGATGGCCTGGCCAGGACAGCCATGATTCAAACCGTGCAACCGGCCGCCTCAGCCAGGCAGATGCCGCTCGGGTCCTCGCAGGAATTCACCTCCCCCCGGGGCCAAGGGATGGTGGCGTCTGCCTTGGCCCTCAGGTTGTGGAATGAGACCCTAAGAATGAAAGGGACCCCCTTTTCCCTCAACCTCATTGTGCAGCTGCAAAGGCTGCCCAGCTGATTAGCGGCTCACTGCCCCAGGCTGTTTGAATTATTAGGTGCTGGGGAGATCAGAGCCCACCGGTGACTCGGGGGCATTTACCAAGACAACATCAAAGCGCAAGGCGCCCGGGGCCAGAGTGTAGGATAACGGTCAGAGCCCGAGGGTCTGCGCTCTGTCCTGGCCCAGCAGGTTTAGGTGAGGAGAGAGTCGTAAAAATGCCTCCGTTTTTCCAGAACATTTTTCCAGCGATTCCTGCCGGGGAGAGGAGGAGGGCCTGGGGCAAGAAGAAGGGCAGTATTGAGCTGCCCATTTTATGGTCATACCAACTGAAGTGGTGTCTGCGATCATGATTTGCCCGACCGCACGGCCAGCCTGCGAACAGGTCAGCAGACTGAGGATGCCGCTCGGATGGAGTCCTAACTCTCTTCCCCCCATCTCAGCCAGCAATGGGAGGGGCAGGAGAGTGGCCTTCAGAGGCAGCACTGAGGTCGCACAGACCCGGTCTCATAGCCCAGCGTGTGCCCTTAACAAGTTACTTCTCCCAGCATCAGGACTTTGGTGCCTCAACTGGGAAAGCATGACAGCCCCCCCCCCCCCCCCCCCGCCCCGTAAGATTGGAAGCACTAAAGGAGTATCCGGAGGCGCTTTACGCTGAGGAATGTGACAAGCCAGGGGGCCAGATGAGGCAACCTTTGTCGGATTCTCTGCCAGTGGCAGGTCAGCGACAGTCACCAGGGGAACAGAGGTGAAGACCCTCTCTTCAGGAGCATCTGGCCCCTTTCTGGACATCCCAGGCCCCACTTCCTGTTCAGCCCTGTGTGCAAGATGCACAGGCCCCCCTCCCTATCTTGTCTGATTGGTCTCCTCATCGAGGGGGTCAAACACGAAGATGCATCACTGATGAGGGCCGGTGAGCCAGGGGATGGTGAGATCAGCACAAATCCTTCCTAGACCTGGAGAAACAACCTGGAGAAACAACCTCTAGGGCAAGCAGCCAGGGGCTGGAGGCCATGACTGGCTCCCTGGCAGAGAACTGCAGAACATTCATTGGGAAATGGAAAGCATCCCAGCTTTTTAATAGCTGCCATCTGCCATCTTTTTAGAATAGCTTTATGATTTTAAAAATAATATAGGCTCATTATAATATACTACAACTACACACCATAACATAAATGAATCTCACCAACAACGTTGAGCCAAAGAAGCCAGATACAAAAGAGTTCACACTGCATGCATGATTCCATCTCTATAAAGCTTTAAAACAGGCAAAAGGAATCTGTGGGGTTTAAATCAGGAAATGGGTCATCCTGGGGCTGGGAGCGACTGGAAGGGGACACAGGGGGACTACTAAGAGGTCTGCTGATGTTCTGGTTCTTGATCGGAGTGCTGGTTTACACAAGTATATTCACTTAGTGAAATTCCACTGAGCTATATATGCTTATAAACTTTACTGCATGTATGTTATATCAATAATAAATTTCCTGAAAATAAATTAGTGGTTCTGTGGCAATGCTCTGTGTACAAATAGATACAAAACACTAATGATCAGGTAGAAAATGTGGTGGGTTTCTTTCCCTAAAAAGGGAAAACTTGGAAACAGGTCGCCTCTCTTACCATCCAGAGTTCGTTCCTTTAATATTTTAGTATTTTTTCCTTCACCTCTTCCCAGGTATAATGCGTGCTTATTTATACATTTAGTATTATTCTTATATAGAAAATTATTTGTACAACTTTTTTTCTTAATATTATATTGTAAGGATTCTTGCATGCATTCTTAATCACTCCTGAAAGCGATCTTCAAGACCCTGTAATACATCCCTGGATGGGCACATCATGCGTTAACCCAGTGGTTCCAAACGCAATGGAAATTGCCACTTCCCCGGGGGCATTTTGCAAAATCTGGAGACATTTTTGGTTGTCACAACTTGGCGGTGGGGTGGTGACTACTAGCACCTAGTAATCTAGATGCGGCTCATCACGCTGCTAAACATCCTACAAGGCCCAGGATAGCTCCCACTACAAAGAATTATCTGACCTCAAATGTCAATAGGGGAGAGGCTGAGAATCCCTTATATAATCCTATCCTTATTGTTATACCTACAGGCTACTTTCAGCCTTTCCTGTCAGGAATAAAGCAACAACCCACCTCCTAGATAAATCATTCTGTGCATCTCTTCCTCCTTAGCTTCAGTTTCTGGGGGCAAGCTCAATGCTATGGCCACTTGAAAGAGCTTGATATGTGCTTCTGGGCTATCTTCCTGAAAGTGGCCTCAGTTTACACTGACCACCTGACCCTTCCTCCATGTCTCTAGTGATAAACTAGAGACTTTTAGCCTTTTAGAAGCTCACAGACATCCCGTACCTAAAGCTGACCCTCTTTGCCTGGCTGCCCTTTCTCACTATGGCCCATCTGCTTTCTCTTAAAGCTTCCTGAAAAAGTGGTCCACATCCCTCTCCCCTGACCCGTGTCTCTGTCCACCCCTCAGGGCATCGCAGAAGCCTCCGATCCTCACCACTCCCCCGAGACTGTCGGAATACTACAGAATACTACAGCCCCCCGCCCCCCATGAACCAAACATCAAGATGGATTTTCAACGCTCAGTGCAGCCAACCCTCGGCCACATCTGCCATCAGCAAGCTTCCCACCCTCCATCTCTCTGAGAGGATTGCCAGAGATTCCCAAGCCCACCACCCCTCGGGGCCCATCCTCCCGGGGCTCAGACGCCACCCCTTCTCACCCAGGGGCAGGGGTAACTCCGGCCCAGCCTGCTCTCCCCAACTCGAGACCCATGTTTTCAATGGAAAAGATGTAACTTGGCCTCTTTCTGGAGCTAGAAGACTTGAAACTTCCATATTTCACCTTCCCTGGGTGAGCTTTCTAAAACAAAAGTCATAACTGCAATGTGTAGACTGGCTTTGAATCCTGATTCATAAAAATCAACCTTGAAACAAACACATTTTGGGGACAATGTGGGAAATTTGGTTATGAACCTGGTATTAGATGTTAAGAAATTCCTGTTAATTATGTGAGGGGTGATAACAATGGTAGTGTAGTTGTGTAAAAAAAAAATCTTAGTTCATAAAGGATGTACCCTGAAGTTTCTAAAGAGGGTGACTTGATTTGCCTTAAAATATTTTAGAAAAGAAGAAATACATTAAGAAAATTTGGAAAAACATTAATAATTGTTCAGTTTAAGTACAGGCTTGTGGAGGTTCACTGTTCTCTTCTCTCCACTTTTTATGGAATTTGTCATACATTCAAAAAACCCTACAAATCTGACCACAGCGCTCTCCTGCTCAGAATATTCCGGTATTCTCTGCTGCCTAGAGGATCCAGTCCGACCTTGTAAATGTATCATACCAGCCCGAGGGGTCAGGCCACTTTCCATTCTCCAGCCTCCTTTGCCCTCATCTGTCCCCACATTGACAGATGATCCTCTTCATTGCGTGGGAGCATGGGGACTAACCCCGTCCTCTCTGCCTACAAAACTGTACTCATTTTCCAAGAGTCTCTTCAAAGTGTCCCCTCATTTCTGATCTTCCCTGAGTCCTCCAGTCTCTGACCCTTCAGGCCAAGCCTCTGGCCCTCCCTCTACACCCCTGCCCTGTCTACCGATCAACTATTTTACAGTGGCCGGTTGTCCTATGTCCCCCATCCTACCCTCACCCCGCTGGGGACCAAGCTCCCTGTGGGGGAGAGCTATGTCTTGCTCACTCCCACTTCCCAAGACTGGTGCATTCCCAGAACTTGGTCGGGATTCAATAGAAGTCAGGGGAGTAAATGAGTGAGCCTCTTTCCTTCTTCCTCTTTCCCTCCTGGAGATGAACAATAATTACATTTGAGTTCTCCAGGCTGGGTTTTTTCTGTGCTTTTCTCTGGATGGGACATGACTAGAACCGTTTCTGAAAATGAGTTTCAGGAACTCAGAGTAGAAGTATAAACCAATCTCAAGAAATACTTGAGTGGCCAGGCAATGTAAGGACACAAGCGCCAACTCTCAAATATCCGCCCAGAGATGTTTCGTAATTGCTCAGGGTCGTTCTCTTTACTAGTAATCTGATTGCTTACATGCAAGGAAAGGCAGAGTCAATAAATACAGTAAATCGCATTGGTCACTGGGAGGAGAATGCCAGTACTGAGATCATGTCCCACTGATGAGAAAAGAGCAATCCTGACCCTGGTCCTGGGAGAAGTAGGGAGAAAGAAGACAGCATGACCAACTCCAGAAGGGGGCGGAACCCCAAGCCACCTCCTGCCTCTGGCCTTTGCTGGAGCCCGCAGACAAGCTTGGCTGGGAAGGGGCAGGCTGGAGAAGGATGCGGAACAGGGCTCCGAGGGCTGGCGTAGAGGTGGGCAGATCCCACCGCAAGGCCCTGCATCTCAGAGCCACAGGCTTGGTTGCAGGGTCCCTGTCAGTCCTCTGCTCCCAAGACTGCCACCTTCAGGTACAGCCTGGGGGGGACCTGTGTGCCCATCCTCGCTCAGCTGGTGCATGGAGTGGCCTACCTTCCTTCGTCCCAATGTGTAAAATGGGAGTGTCCTGCCTCAGGAAAGTGCAGCAGGCCCTTCTCTTTTGTTTCCTTGTGTTTCCCCAGAAAGGCAGGAGGCATGACTGACCGCATATCTGCATGCTAAAGGAGGCCCCTGGATTACCCACACTGGAGACCCTGGGCAAGCTGCTAGAAAGGCGCACTGAGGAGCCCGAACCTGGTCTTACTGATTCAACACGTTGAGGAGCGGGTCCTTGGAGCCCACATTGCAGCAACCTCTTCCGGTAATTTTATTTAATTGTGGTAAAATACATACAACATAAGATATGCCACTTTAATCATTTTTCAATGTTCAACTCAGTGGCAGGCATTAATCACCTTGACACTGTTGTATAATCCTCTCCACCGTTTCCCAGACTTTTCCATCACCCCAAACAGAAGCTCTATCCCCACTAACCAGTAACTCCCCCAAGCCTCTGGTAACCCTTAATCCACTTTCTGACTCTATGAATTTGCCTATTCTAGATAGTATGTGTAAGTGGAATTGTACCTTTGTGTCTGACCTATTTCACTTGGCATAAATATTTTCAAGGTTCATCCATGTTGTAATGTGTATCAGAATTCCATTCCTTCTTATGGCTGAAAACCATTCCACTGTATGGATGTACCACATTTTGTGTACTCATTATTGCGTTGATATACACTTGAGATTCTTCCACCTTTTGGTTTTTGTGAATAATGCTGCCATGAACATTGGTGCACTGGTCTCAGCTCAAGCCCCTGGTTTCCATTTTTTTTTTTTTTTTTTTTTGGTGAATGTACCTAGGAATGGAAATGCTGGGTCACATAATTCTATGTTTAACTTTTCAAAGGACACCAAACTATTTTCCCCAGAAGCTGCACCATTTTATATCCCACCAACAAAGCATGCACGAGGATTCCATGCCCGTCCTCACTGATGCTTGTTATTTTCTTTACTTTTTTGGAGATTTATTTATTTATTTTAGTGAAAGAGAGAGCATGCATGAGCAGGGGGAGGCACAGATGAAGAGGGAGAGAAATCTGCAAAAAGATTCCCTGTTAAGTGCAGAGCTTGATGCAGGGCTCCATCCCAGGACCCTGAGACCATGACCTGAGCTGAAATCAAGAGTCGGACACTTAACCAGATGAGCCACCCAGGCGTCCCACTAATGCTCGTTATTTTCTGCATTTTTGATTATAACCATCCTCGTAGGTGTGACATGGTATCTGACTGTGGTTTCCCTTCAGGTAATTCTGCTGAACATTCAGTAGAGAGAGACAGGGACTCACAATAAAGGGAAGGGGATCTGGGTCACTTTTCAAAGAGTGAGTCCTCCTCCTCCTCCTCCTCCTCCTCCTCCTTCTTCTTCTTCTTTTGCAAACGAACACTGTTTCCTAGGGCTCAGTTCAGTTCAGTGGCCACATGAGTCAGGGGTGGGGACCAAACTTCTCCATCCTTCTCCCCGACAGGGTCTGTGGAATAACACTTGGTGGGCAAGATATCAGGCTTTGGGTCAAACAATCAGAGGGGTTTTCTTGCATTCCAGGATTTAAGTCCAGGCTGAGTGAAAATCTCTCTGGAGGCCGGGGATGCCCCTTATGACCCTCCATCACCCTGATCAAGAAACGACTGCCCATTAGCCGAGTGTCTGGGAAGGGTGGGGTGGGACCCAGGGTTGACCCCTGAGCCCCTGCAGAGGCTGCCTTCTCCCAAATGTCAAATCCTGCCAGAAGAAACACTCACTGCTTTAGGTAGAATTTTGCTGCTTCGGCAACCCCGGGCCAATTAGCATAGCAGAGCTCTGTCGGTAAGCACACTCTCAATGGGACTTGTAAGAGCCACAGTCAAGAGATCAAATAACCCCCTTGCTCCCTATGCAACAGGCCTGGACTCCATCAGAAGGACACGCCCAGCCAGCCAAGACATAACTTCGGTGCAGACAGCAGGGCAATGAGGCAAGCAATAAAAAAGCCTAATCTCTTAAGGCAACATGAATTGTTGGCGAGAACATAAGGGGAAAGCAACATTAGCCAAGGATCATTTTCCTCTTGTTATAGATGCCTGCTGACTGCTTGGAAAAACCAAAGTGGGAAAAAAAAAAAAATCCTGCTAGTGCTGGTGGGCGGCGAGATGCAATTTACAGAACTGGTTTTCCTGAGTTTCCAACAGCTCAACAGTTAGTCTTCTTGCAATCATTAGTGACTACCATGGGCCGAGGGCTTCTTCCGTGACAGGCATTTTCTGTTTAATAGCTTTGCCTAATCCCGCGATTCTAAACAATTAGCAGTACCCATCATCCTCTGTCAGTTTGGTTCAGTGTAAGGAACAGAAGTTCTGGATGTTTCCAGCAAAAGGGGGTTTTTGTACAGGAAATCAAATGCTTCCAAGACTCTGGTAAGGGCTGGAGGAGCATATGCAAAGGGGTGACAACCAGCTGTCCGCTAGAAGGACCCATCACCTAGCTGAGACTTCAGGAAGCTCTTACACCTACCACCATAGCTACGGTCACAACTGCCTCTCCCAGCCTGAGGCTGGTGACCATCATCCTTGTCCGCCCCTCAACTCACCACCACTAAGGTTGCCAGCAACCTCAGCAGGAGGGGGAAGGCCTTCCTCAGCTCCACCTTCCAGACCTTGCATGAGCACCATCAACTAGTAGAACTTCGGTGCCATCCAGAACTCCAGCTGCAAGTGAGTCTGGGGAGCTTTCCAGGCTTCCCGAAGGAGGAGGGTGGGGTGGAGAATGAAAGCACCTCCCATCCCCATCGTTCAGTTGCATCCCGACAGGTTAAATCACTTGTGCAGGGTCACACAGCTAGTGGGTAGGGAAGCCAGAACTGGAGCTCAAGTTTGCGGGATGGTGAAGTCCGTTCTTACCCAGGGATTTCTGAGCAATGAGGAGAAAAAGCATTCCACACATTCTAAGCATTTCTATTAATTATAACTACACTGGGGGCTAATATCAGATCTCAGATTAAATTGCCAGGAGATTACTCTGAATTGTACAAAGATAATGACACTGGCAATTGTGAGAAATGAGTCGTTTCAGTTTCAGGGGTGAGAGGATAAAGAAGGCATGTGTGGAAGAAAAAGAAATGGGACTAGTCTGGACTCAGCTGCAGGGCAAACCTGTTTCCCCCTGGATCCCCGTTCCAGGCTACGGGATCCCCTGCCACAGGCAGCCTGGAAGAGCTTTGGTACATTGTTGGTGAAGGGTTATCACGGAAGGGCGATACTCACGACCGCTTACTGACACTTAGACGCCAAGCATCAAGGATTAGCTCATTGTGTCTGCACGACAACTTAGAAGGTAGGTGACTGTCTCCTTTGAATTTCATAGATATGGAGGCTGAGCTCAAAGAGGTTAAATGACTCACCCAAGGTCACACAGCCAGCCTGTGACAAAGTCAGAATTGGCACTCAAGTCTGTCCAAGTCCATATGCTCCATCCTTAGCCCCTGGCTGTGCATATCCCCCATTGACTCCACAAGCTCTCGCAGCCCCTCACAGCACACACAGAGCTGGATTAAGCCAAAACAACTGAACACCAGTTAGGTGAACACTACCTGTGGCACAGTACTGGTGAACCATGCCCAGTCCCCCAATCTGGAGAATTCAGTGAAGACAGACCTAGGCCTGGGCACAAGCTGGGGCTAGGGCATCTCTCTACACAAGGGATTCTTTCCAGTCCTATTATGTATTCTCCCCACCACACCCCATCCCGGAGGATTTGGAGCAAGTCCTAAAACCAAGTTGTTCCCAGGTGAGAAACTTTGGTGGCTTGCTGATCCAAACCACCCATTGTACACACGGAGAAACAGAGATTCTAAAAGAGGTGGTAATCTGCCAAAGGTAATACAGATGGCTGGAATCAAGGGGAGGGCAAATCCCAGGCTGCTTTGGCATCTCCTCACTTTGGAGCTAACATTTAAAGGAGAACCCAAATGACATACTAGCAACGCAGTACCCTTAGAATATCCTCTCTTATCACCAAGAACTCCCCCACCCACCCTTACGTGTTGGATTCTAAGACAGTGGTAATGTTTTATTTCTTGAAGTGGGTGATAGTCACATGACTATACTGACCTTGTGAAAATTCATTGGGTGTTTTACTTATGGGTTTTTTTTTTCACTTTTCTATATTATGTAAAACTTCAATGAAAAGCTAACTTAAAAATAATATTGGCCAGTTAGATCTCCCCCAGGACCAAGAAAATATTCCATGTTTTAATTGAGAAGCAACTTCTTTTTAGTCTTAAGAGGCTGAAAAAATCATATGCAGTGTTGCTGTCAACTCAGGATTTGAATAAACTGAGAAGTTGAATGATCCAAGGAGGTTTGTAGACTCTTTGCAAAAGCAGAGACATTCTTTTTACTTTTCCTTTGGAAGGCAGAAACACACACACACATACACACACACAAATGAGACCTGTGGCAGAGACTTGATGGCTGTTCACAACCATTTACCTATTCCTCCTGGACAACCACTAGGCTACACTTCCCAGTGCAGCCATTTGACTGGATGCTGGCTAATGAAATGTCCAAAATAGGTATAAGTGATAGATACAAATTCCAAGTCTGGTCCATAAACTTTCCTCTGTGCAACTACTGACTACCTTTTCCAAGCTACTGGCTAATTACAGAGTTCTCTGAGGCCCTAGAAGAGGGTGGAGTTGTAAGACAAAAGAAACCTGAGTTCCTGTGACATCAGGTGGAGGAGAGCCATGTAGGAGAGTCAGGTGACTGACCAGGAAAACCTTTGATGGGACACTGCACAAGCAAGAAATAAACTTTATTGTGTAGTGAAATGTGCAGCTTATTTGTTTCAGCAGTTAGCCTACCCTGAAAAATACAAGTCATTTTGAAATTCAGCAAATCAATCTCCAAATCACCCCAACCTTTTCAACTTTGAGCCAGCCACAGCGTATTTTTTAAAATCTGAGGGGCCTAAGTGGAGTCTTGCCTGTTACTTATTGATTCTTAATTCAGAAACAGTTGTAACAGGTACAATTCACCAGTCCCCGGTGAGTTAGGGCAAGAGACCAAAGGAAAAGACTCATTATAACAAGATGTGAGAGTTGGCAGTCCTGTTTTTCCTCTAATTGTTCTGTCTCCTCCTTTGCTGACAGGGTTCAAAATGGCAGCATTCTAGACCATTCTATGCAGGGGCTAACAGCTCAGTACCACCAGAGGGCAATGCTATATAATAGCTGGTGCACACGATGATAACACTGAATCATCATGAAAGGGAGAATCAGAGTCAACATTTGTTTTTAAGATTTATTTATTTATTTATTTATTTTTAAGAGAAAGAGAGCATGAGAGTGAGCTCCTTTGAGCAGGGAGTGGGGAGGGGCAGAGGGAGAGGGAGAGAGAATCCCGGAGCACACTTCCTGATGAACTTGGAGCCCATCACGGGGCTCCATCCCAGGACCCCGAGATCATGTCCTGAGCCAAAATCAAGAGTGGGCCGCCCAGCCACTGAGCCCCCCAGACGCCCCTGAGCATTTTTTTTGTGTGTGTGATTTAACATCAATGGAAAGGGGCAGGAGGCAGACACCAGGATTGTAGAAAAGTCCCTGGGTGATGGAATGGCAGACAGTGAGGAAAACGTCTTTGAGATGCACACCCCCCACTTCTATCTCCCTTGCAATTGTTCCAAGGACTAACTCTCTGCATTTCCCCTACATGTATTAAAGTTTTCCAGACTACTAAATGATTTTACTCATATATGGAATTTAAGAAATGAAACAAGCAAAGAAAAAAAGAGAGAGAGAGAGAGACAATACAAGAAACAGACTCTTAACTATAGAGAACAAACAGATGGTTTCCAGAGGAGAGATGGGTGGGGGGATGGGTGACATAGGTGATGGGGTTAAGGAGGGCGCTTGTAAAGAGCACCGGGTGATGTATGGAAGTGTCAAATCAGTATATTGTACATCTGAAACTAATACAACACTGTACGTTAACTATACTGGAATTAAAATTACAAACTTAATAAAAAATAAAATTATAAGTAAATATTGTGTCTGATCCTCCAACAAAACTTTTCAAAACCTTGGCAATTTTCTAGGAAAATATGTATTAGCAAAAAAAAAAAAAAAAATCTCCAGCTGAAAGATCCAACTGCATGTGGCAAGGAAAATTGTACTAAAGCTCCCTTCCACCAACACACTCAGATGTGGAAAGCAGTTAGAAAATAAAGACACTGAATAAAAATAGAAATAAAACGAGAGGCATGTGAGGGGCAGAGCCTGCTCTGGTCTCTGCTGAGCCTGGGGCCTGCCAGATTCTGTAAGGAAACAGCAGTTTCTCTAGCAGTAGCCTGTGGTTTCCTATGAAAACCCAGACTTGGGTTCTGTTTCTTGGAATGGAGAACTAGCTTTTGTCCAGACCAAGCTTCTAGCTGAAAATAACTAGAAAAAGATAGACAAAAATATATATCTTTTAAACGGTTTGATGGCAGTAAAGAGCAACACAGGATTTCTAGAAGCCAGAGCTCAGAGAGAAGGGGAGACCAGGAATCTGAGCCTGATATATGGTGTTTTTTTCCTCCTGAGATATTAGCCAACTCAGAATTTTGGGTTGAAAAGCTATCAGAAAGTGGTGGCTGAGAAGCTGAGTAGGACTTTTGACAGCCTCTCATTAGTTTGCAGGAGAAAAAGATGGAGTGGAGACCTGCCAATCAGGAGAGGGTGTGATGAGCCACTCAGGTTTTCAGTTGGGGTCCCAAAGACTGATAACTTAGAATAAGACAGCCTTACCGCGGATTTCCTAGAAGAGAGAGCCAGAGGCAAAAGCTTGCCTGCGGACACTTTACTAAGAAATGCACTTGCAGGGAGGCTGGAGTGAGGGAGAAAGGGAAGAGAGGCAGAGCAGAAGGAAGAACATGGTGCAGGGGAGGGCACTCAGCTCCACAAAACACCAGCATTCCTCAGCACTCTCCTCAAAATCAGGGAAAATCGGATCCCATAACAGACCAGAGCAGGAGGAGACCTGATGACCAAACACGAAGTGGTATCCTGGAACAGAAAACGTATGTTGGGGAAAAACTAATGAAATCCAAATAAAGTACAGAGTTTAAGGAATAGTCATATACCAGTATTGGCTCTTTGGTTGTAAATGCACCACAGTAATATAAACCATTAGTAATAGGGGATGGTGGGTGCAAGGTCTGTGAAATTTTCTTCACTATCTTTGCAACCTTTCTTTCTGTCAACCTGAAACGGACACAATATTTTTTTTAAAAAAAAGAGTGAACAGTAGTTTATTTTTTTAATTTTTCTTCTTTTTTTCTTTTTTTTAAACAAGTAGTTTAAACCAAATGAATTTTCACTTTGAGAATACCCCTAATAATGTCTTGTGGGATTATAAATATATATTTAACATTACTTGTAATTAAATAATACACATATTAAATATTAATAAATGTAAAAACACATAATTATATTCTATTATGTACATAATTAAAACACATAATTATATTCTATTATGTACATAATTAAAACATACAGCAATAGCAGAAAAGGCAGGAGGAGGGAGATAAGTAAAGTTAAGAAGTTCTAAACTCGGGCACCTGGGTGGCTCAGTTGGTTAAGTGACTGCCTTCAGCTCAGGTCATGATCTTGGAGTCCCTGGATCGAGTCCCGCATCAGGCTCCCTGCTTGTCGGGGAGTCTGCTTCTCCCTCTGACCCTCCCCCCTCTCATATGCTTTCTCTCTCTCTCATTCTCTCTCTCTCAAATAAATAAATAAAATCTTTAAAAATAAAAAATAAAAAAAATAAAAAAGTTCTAAACTCCTCGTATTGTCCAGGAAATTGTAAACATATTCATTTATATTAGATTTTAAGAAATCAGAAATGTACATTGTAACCTCTAGGTTCATCACTAACAGAATAGTTACAAAATATGTAACTCACAACTAACAGAGAAAAAATAGAATTATAAAAGTACATAATACGAAAGAGACTAAGAAAGGAAATGGAACGTAAAACAGGTGGGACAAATAGAAAATAAATAGTAAGTTGCAATGCTTAGCCTCAAATATCAGCTGTAACATTAAATATAAATGATGAAAATGTTCTAATTAAAAGTCTAAGAGTACACTTAGAAACAACAACATTAACCAAATGCCACTTTAAATATACACCTTTACTGTAAGGATACAGAATTATTAAAAATAAATGGGATGGGGGTGCCCTGGCTGCCTCAGTTGGTAGAGTGTGTGACTCTTGGGTCATGAGTTCAAGCCCCATGTTGGGCATGGAGCCTACTAAAAATTAAAATTAAATTAAAGTAAATTAAAATAAAATAAAAAGTAATGGGATGGAAGAGACATTCAATTCAAACAGTAATCAAAAGGAAGCTGGTGTAGCTCAATGGACTTTATTTTATTTTTTAAAGATTTTATTTATTTATTTATTTGAGAGAGAGAGAGAGAGAAGGAGAGAGAGAGAGCATGAGGGGGGAGGGTCAGAGGGAGAAGCAGACTCCCTGCTGAGCAGGGAGCCTGATGTGAGACTCGATCCTGGGACTCCAGGATCATGACCTGAGCCGAAGGCAGTCGCTTAACCAACTAAGCCACCCAGGCGCCCACTCAATGGACTTTAAAACAAAGCATTACTAGAGATAAAGAACGATAATGTATATTAAAAGGGTCAATCTACTGGAAATATGTAACAATTCCAAATTTGTAGGCACTTCATAACAGAGGCTCAGAATATAAAAAGCAAAACATGTAAGAACTGAAAAGGAAAGAGACAAACGTACAGCTGTAGGGGGAGGCACTAATATACTTCTCTTGGTAACAGAGCAAGCAGAAAAAAATCCGTAAGGATTGAAAAGAATTAAACTATATAATAAAAAATGCTGACCTAACTGACATACATAGGCTACTACCTCCCAACAGTGAGAGAATGAATGTACGTTCTTTTCAAGTGCACATGACCATTGGCCCAAATTGAATACATGTGGAGCCATAAGGCAAATTTCAAAGAACTGAAATCATACAGAAGATATTCTCTAACCACAGTGCAATTAAGCTAGAAATCAGGAACAGTAAAATTACTAGAACAATACTTGAATGTTCAGATATTAAGTGATATACTTCTAAATAAGTCATGGATCAACGAAGAAATCTCAATAGAGAGGACAAACCTACTGAATAACAATGAAGACACAGCACACTAAAACTTGTGTGCTATGGAGAAGAGTGCTTGCACCTCCCCAAAATTCCTGTGTTGAAACACTAATCTCCAATGTGATGGCATTCAGAGGAGGGACCTTGCGGAGGTCATTAGCTTTAGTTGAGGTGACACTGGTGGGACTCCCATGATGAGAATAGTGCCCTTATGTATGAGAATAGTGCCCTTATGAGAAGAGGAAGGGACCAGACTCCTCTCTCCCACTCTGCCATGTGAGGATACAGCAAGAAGTTGGGGTGGCTGTGTGTAGACCAGGAAAAAGGTTAGAACCTTGATCTTGGAAATCCCAGCTTCTAGAACTATGAACAGTAAATGTTTGCTGTTTAAGCCACCCACATTTATGGAATTTTCTTACAGCCTCCCAAACTGGCTGAGACCCTGAGGGATATGGCCAGCCTGGGAAAGAGCATCTATCTCCAGGAAGTTAGAATAACGACAGCAAATTCAACTCAGAGAGTTCCTCCTCCAGGTAGATGAAGTAGTCTGTGGCATGCCTCCACTGAAAAGACCTAGAAACATCAGACAACTTATAAAAATCATATATTCAAAAGCATCAGAGAACTACAGAGGCAATTATAGGAAGTAAGATTTTGCTGAGGAGAGACCTTTCCCCAAACGACTGCAGGAAATACATTCCTTTTGAAAGATGTATATATGGTCAATTCATTTTCCATAAAGATGCCAAAACAAATCAAATGAAATTTTTTCATCAATTGATGCTGGAACAACTGAAGGTCCAAATGAGGGAAAACAAAGCTTGACTTCTCCGCCTCACACTATACACAATATTTAATTTGCCATGTATCGTAGACCTAAATATAAAAGCTGAAACTATAAAGATATTAAGGAAAATATTCTCATGCTCTGGGGCCAAAGACTTCTTAGATAAAACTGGAAAGACGTAACTATAAAAGAAATCATTGATAAAATGGAATTTATTGAAAGTAAAAACATCTGTTCATCAAAAGACTGTAAAGAAACAGGCAAGCCACGGACTGGAAGAAAATATTTGCAAGATATATAAGAAATAGTGTCCAGAATATATAAAAACACTTACAATTTAACAGTTAAAAGAACAAACAATCCTATAAAAATAAGCAAAAGACTTGACAGACATTTCACAAAGGAAAATATTTGAATGGAAAGTAGCAAGGATGTAGAGCAATCAAAATTCTTCTGTTGCTGGTAGGAACATAAAAGGGTACAACTATTTTGGAAAAACTCCACCAATTTCTTCTCAAGTTAAATGTACACTTGCACTTTGACCCAACAAGTCCATTCCGAGGTGTTTATTCAAGAGATATAAAAACGTGTGTTTGTGAACCAACTTGTTAAAGCATGCTCATCACACTTTTACTCACAAAAAATCCCCCAAATCAAATATCCATCCATAGGAGAGTGAATAAAAAAATCATAATATATTTATACAATGTAATGCTATTCAACAATAAAAATTTATGAAGTATTAGCCCACACAGCAAAATGTATTGATCCACAGAACAAAAACAATGGAGCATGAAAAGAGATATACTGCATAATTCCTTTTTATGAAGTTCTAAAACAGGCAAAACCAATCTGAGGTGAAAAACATCAAAACGTTAGTTGCTTCTGGGGGTAGAGATTCACTGGGAGGGGACTCAAGGGAACTTTCTAAGGTGATAAAAATGTGATTATGGTAAAGGAGACAATCAAGTGAGCATCCATTTGTCACAACGACACAGCCAAAATACGTGTACCTCCATGTTATGTACATTTTACCTTAAAGTAAAAGAACTATTAAAAATAATTATCATCATCATTTTTATTGGTCAGGCCACACCCCACTGCCCAGCTTTTAAAAATCGGTTTAAACTGGGCATCTAAACTGACCAAAACTTCAATTCAAAAGCTATGAGTTACAGATTACATGAGAGCGTAGTAGAGTAGTTTTCACGACTGTTAAAACTGTACCTCCTAACTTCCTTCCTCGGAAAACAACTGGATTAGTCTCCACCAGAAAGAAGCAGCTGAGAAAAAAATAACTAATTTTACCAACAGAAAACCTGTTTTACTTGTCAAAACACTTGCCTTTCTATGTATCCAGGTACTTACTTTTAGAGGTTTGGATTCTTCCGTGTTTGATTTTGTACAAGAGATTCTGAAGGGTCAGATTGCCTTTGTCTCCTTTTCCAACCAATCTAAACAAAATAGTCATTCTGGTTTACACTCCATCTTCTGAAGAACACTCACAAGTCAAGCTGTCAGGCTGGTGCTTTCCATGATTTATGAAAGTTTTCCCTCCTTGTAGCCACACAAATCTTTTCTTTCTTTTATCTTTTGGTTTATGCATATAAAGCAGACTTTATAATGTAGTCAATACACTGAAATGCCTTGCATTTCCTTCTCTTTTCTCATCTTTTTTTCAAGATTTTATATATGTGTGTATGTATATGTATATATGTATATATGTATATATATATTATATTTGGTGGGGAAGGGGCAGAGGGAGAGGGACAAGCAGACTCTGCACCGAATGCAGAGCCCCATATGGGCTCGATCCCACAACCCTGAGATCATGACCTGAGCCGAAATCAAGAGTCAGATGCTTAACTGACTGAGCTACCCACGGGCCCCTCTTTTCTCATTTTTTAAGAAAAAACATTAAAGACCATTGTGCAAAATTCCTCATTAAAAATAAAATCATCATCATCATCATGACCATCAAGTTGAGGTGTAGTTGGGAGAAGATGTGAGAATGGCCATATTTGATAATTGTCCATTGGAATTTGTTACACTTTCCTCTTTCCTTTGTAAATGTTTGAATTTTTCCAAAATGGAAAAATTTCTCATTAGTGAAGGTGCAATAAAGAGGTTTAGAGACTTCTTTAAAGTAGAAAAAGCAGAGAAGTAGTTTACCAGCACTAATGGTAGTGTTTTCAGGAAAAATAAAAATGATCCAATGGTAACAGCAGGGGAGAATGAAGAGCACCAGGAAGGGTAAATGTAAATGAGTAGAACTGTACAAAATAATCCTAGAAATGTAGTGGAGTTTAAAATATATGTAGGAGATTCATGAGAATAATGAAAAGTTGAGAGTTAAAATATTCTAGGTGAAAATATTCTAGGGTCGTGTTATTATTGGGAAGATAGAAAAAACAATTTCTTGGTAAAATGTCAAGGACACATCTTGTAATATGTGTGGCAATTTGTTGTAACAGTAATCAGAAACTAATATAGTATCCACTGAGGATGTTTGTCAAAAAGAATCTTTATTATCATGGTTGCGAAATGCTGATTTTTCCAACTCCAGCCTTCCCTCAACATTTATTAGTTGTTTTAATATTCTACTAAAGCAAGGGGACTTCTTCCCCTCACCTTTTTTTTTTTTTTAAAGATTTTATTTATTCATTTTAGACACAGAGATACAGAGAGAGAGAGAGAGAGAGAGCATGAGCAGGGAGAGAGGCAGAGGGAGAGGGAGAGGGAGAAGCAGGCTCCCTGCTGAGCTAGGAGCCGGATGTGGGGCTCGAACCCAGGACCCTGGAATCATGACCTGAACTGAAGGCAGACGCTTAACCATCTGAGCCACCCAGGTGCCCCTCCCCTCCCCTTTATAAATATGTATTTTTAAACATATATTATATATAAGTATATATGCATAGGTATATATATGTGTATTATGAGATCTTTTTATTCTCAGTATGAACTCAAGAATTGCTCACATTGTCCCAGATTTGGCTCATGGGTGCTCTTCGAACTGGCTGTTTTGCTCTTTTGACTTGACCCCATCGTGTGTGTGTGTGTGTGTGTGTGTGTGTGTGTGTGTGTGTATTTCTCTACTTTGGCCAAATAAGGTATCTCAGCCTCATCTTGTATACTTTCTGCTCCAGCCTTGGATCAGCCATTTCTCCAAAAAGCCCTGGCTTCTTTTAGTAGGAAGTAGTATTAGAAACCAAGATATGGGTCCTAGATGTGCTTATTGCTATAAGGGAGGTCTTTGCTTCTTGGCCCTTTCAGCAGACAGAGCTAGGAAACATATGTATGTATGTACATATACATACCCACACACACATATATACATGTGTGCACATACGCAGATATGTAACATACATATTTATGTATATTTTATTTATTTTTTATTTTTTTATTTTTATTTTTTTAAGATTTTATTTATTTATTCGAGAGAGAGAGAGAATGAGAGAGAGCACATGAGAGGGGTTATGGTCAGAGGGAGAAGCAGACTCCCTGCCGAACAGGGAGCCCGATGCGGGACTTGATCCAGGGACTCCAGGATCATGACCTGAGCCAAAGGCAGTTGCTCAACCAACTGAGCCACCCAGGCGCCCTATTTTTTTATTTTTTTTAAAGATTTTATTTCTTTATTCCAGAGAGAAAGAAAGAGTGGGGGGAGGAGCAGAGGGAGAGAGACAAGGAGACTCTGTGCTGAGGGAGGAGCCTGAGATGGGGCTTGATCTCAGGACCCTGAGATCATGACCTGAGCCGAAACCAAGAGTCAGACGCTTAACGGACCAAGCCACCCAGGTGCCCCATATTTATGTATATTTTAGAAGTGAGTTCACACCAATACCTCCAATCCCAATTCATCCTCACAGGGCTCCTTCTTGCCTTCCTCCATTCCATATTTTTTTAAAGATTTGTTCATTTATTTTAGAAAGAGATAGAGAAGGGAGACAGAGGCAGAGGGAGAGAATCCCATGTGGACTCTTGGCTGAGCGTGGAGCCCAACACGGAGCTCCATCCCATGACCCCAAGACCACGACCCGAGCCGAAAACAAGAGTCGGTCACTCAACGTACTGAGCCACCCGAGCGCCCCTCCTCCATTCCACATTTATATGTCCCTTCTACCCTAGTGAGAACCCTGACTCGCAATAACAACGCATTTACTCGTTTGCTAAAACCTGTAATAGATCTAGAGTTGTCTTAGAATTGATTTTCCCATGCCACTACAAAAAACAAAGTCAGTAAAAGTGGTTCAGGATTTGTTTGTAATTCTTCCCTGATGCCCTTTCTCAACACTGACAGAAAGTATCAAATATTGTGTTCATAAATAAAGTGGATTACTTCTTTCTCCTCGACTTCAGGAGGATTATGGCATTCACTTGAGATATGCTTGGGTTCATTGGTTTTAGTTTGATTTCAGTTCTAGAAATTTTCTCACTGTTATTACAGATGCAAGGCTAGTTTTTGAATGTGTAGAGCACTAACCTGCTTCCAAAAACCAGAAGTGTGCAAAACAACATACTCCGAGAAATAGGTCTCTGTCCTTTTCTTTCTGTCCCTCACCTTTATAGGTAACTGTCCTCAGTGTTTTCTAGTTTATCCTCCCCACCCCCCACAGCATTGCCCTCTGTAGAGAGAATATGTATGTGTTCTTATTTTCCCTACATTCTTACACAAAACATAGCATCCCATATATGCTCACTCCCTGCGGTTTTCACTTAATATCTCCTGGAAATCACTCCATAATCAGTTCATAGAGATCTTCATCACTCGTTTTTACAGTGTGTAGTACTACTGTGTGTATGCATCCTAGTGTATTCAACCAATCTCCTACACTTGGATATTTAAGTGTTTGCAATATTTTGCAATTACAAATAATGAAGCAATGAATAATCTTGTGGGTTTGTATTTTCCTATCACTGGGGTGCATTTTCAGGGTAAAATCTACAAGCAGAATTGCTTGGTTAGGGGTAAATACAGAGGTAACCTTATCAAATACTGTGTAAGTCCCCTCCAGAGAGCTGTAGTACTTTGTATTCCTACCAGTAATGTAGGAGAGGCTGTTTCCTATAGCTCCGCTAACAGAGCACAGTTTCCAACTTTTGAACGTTTGCCAGTCTGATAAGTAGATATGATATCTCAGTATAGTTTTATGAGCACTTTCCTTGTGAGTGAAGCTGAATGTCTTTTTATATTGTAAGCACTATTTTTATATCTTTTTGTTAATTGTTCACATCTTTTGTGCACTTTTTCAATAGTTTTAATTTCCCCCCACAATTTTCACAAGATATATATGATATATATATATGACTGCTATGGACTAAATTATGTCCACTCACAGTTCATATTGAAGCCCTAACCCTCAATGTGACAGTATTTGGGGATAGGGCCTCTAGGAGGTAATGGAGATTAAATGAGATCAGAAGGATGGGGCCTGATCCAATAGGAGACACCAGAGAGTCCTTCAAACCCCCACCCACACTCCTGGCCCTATACACGGGCACACAGAGGAAAGGTCATGTGAGGGCAAGTGGCTTTGCTTTGGAAGAGAAACTGAACTGAACCAGAACCTTGACCTTGGATTTGATAGCCTCTAGAGCCCAGAAAAAATTCTACTTTTTTAAGCCACCCAGTCGATGGTGTTTTCTTATGGCAGCCTGAGCAGATTAAGGCAGGGACAATACTTCTTATCCGTGTTAAATTTTTCCAATATTTTCTTCCAGTGTGTCATTTGTCTTTTGACTTTCTTTATGTTGGATTTTTTTCTATGCAAAGTTTTATTTTATTTTTTATGTAGTCAAGGGAGGAATATTATAATAACCTTTCAGATAATTGTGCATATTGTTCTCTGATTCTTTACCGAAACTTGACAAGTGGTAGATTCTTAAAGTTGCATAGATTATTAAAACATATCAGTGAACTTTTCATACTCTGTGACAATAAATTCATTGGTTTCTCTTGCGCTTTGAGTGGATTTTCTTTTCATACCACTCATGGTGTTGTAGTATCATACATTAGTCATTTGGAAAATACTAGTTCACTAAGTTGTACTATCATGTATCACTAGAATATATAAGACCTTTCCAAATGTTGGCAGATTTTATTATACAATATCAAAAAATTGTATTTGTTAATGCCATCACCAATCTCATGGGAAAGTTTTTAAGTATTGGGAAGCTGTCAAATCATGGTGGCAGATATAAAAATATTTAAATCTCCTTCATTTGGGACATTTTTAAATAAGTGAAACTAGCTCGTTCTGTGTGTGTGTGTGTGTGTGTGTGTGTGTGTGTGTTGAAGAATCCCATGACTGCTAGCAGTCTGGGGCCACTGCTTTGATGCATCCTGAAGCATCAACAGCTGACCCACCAATGCTTTTATATTATCAGTGCAAAGGTCAACATGGTGGAAAAGGCAAGTAAGGCCTTAGCATTAATTTTTTAAAAGATTTTATTTATTTGACAGAGAGAGACACAGCGAGAGAGGGAACACAAGCAGGGGGAGTGGGAGAGGGAGAAGCAGGCTCCTCAATGAGCAAGGAGCCCGATGTGGGACTCGATCCCAGGACCCTGAGATCATGACCGGAGCAGAAGGCAGACGCTTAACGACTGAGCCATCCAGGCGCCCCAAGGTCTTAGCGTTATTATGAAAGTACCTGTGACGCGCAGATGCTATTAAAGTGTCTCAGGTACCCCCCAGTGGTCCATGGACCACACTTTGAAGACCACTGCTCTACAGATTGTCTAAATTTTCAATTCAGCACTAACTTCAGGGAAAAGATATTAAATCTAGAGATGCCCAGAAAGAGGGAATACAGCCCTTCTTCTTTCTGACATACACCCTAGGATGGTTCTCCTCAGCCCCTTTGTGATACCTCACTGAGGGTAAATATTCACCTGTACTCTTCTTGGAGAAGGACATTAAACGTTTAACAAAGATGAGATGGGGTGTGGATTGTTGAAAACAAGAGAAAGCGTCAGATATTGCCACCAGTTGCAGATCAAAGAGAGAACTTATCTCTGAAGTAATCAAGTAAGGAAGAAAGGCTCCAGCCAACAGAGATGACAAATACACCTGCTCGATGGAAAAGAGCCCATCTATCCATTTGTGGGGGCAGACGATGGTGGGGGCAGACGATGGTGGGGGAGAGGTTTACCAGAGGCTTTCTTTCCTGGGATGCCCCCCCCAACTCCCTCGAGTGCACGCACACTCTTCTTAGTGTGATATGTGTTGATCAAAAGCTTAGGAATTAACTGGAGACTCATTCACTGCCCTTCCACAAACAAGATCAAGGTAAACCAAGGGAAAGAGTGACCCCCACTGTTTGACTCTCAGATCATCAGAGGTCTTGGAGAACATTCAGGGTAGGGCAAAGAGGTGCTGGGGAATACAGGAATGTTCAGGCCTGCCCACTGGGACACCCTGTCCTGCCTTCCCTGGAGGGCCATTTGGCTGCCCGTGTTAAAGCTTCAAGCTGGGGCTCCTGGATGCAGCAGTTCCACTTGTGAGAATTTATCCTCAACAGTCAGATGTGCACAATGATGTATCTCTAAGGGGAGTCATTGTGTCTTTAAAATAGAGCTGGAATCAGCCTAGGGACAAAAAAAAAGTAAGGAAATTGTTAAACGAACGATGGGACAGCCCCAGGATGTTTGGAACAGTGGTTCAGAAAATAGCGTCTGCAGGGCCCCGAAGGTCACTGACACCCTTTCCTGGGGTCCACAAAGTCAAAGCTTCTCATGATAATACTAAGACATTATTTAGACATTTCACTGTCTTGATCTTTGCACCAATGATGCAAACACAATAGTGGGTAGAACTGTTGGTGACTTAGTAGAGATAAGCAAGGGCACCAAATTGCACTGATAATCATTTTGTTCTTTATTGCCAAGCACTTGCAGAAAAAAAAAAAATGTTTCCCTTAAGAACGTCCTTGATGACGGGGTCCCTGGATGGCTCAGTCATTAAGCGTCTGCCTTCAGCTCAGGTCATGATCCCAGGGTCCTGGGATCGAGCCCCGCATCAGGCTCCCTGCTCAGCGAGAGGCCTGCTTCTCCCTCTCCCACTCCACCTGCTTGTGTTCCCTCTCTTGCTGTGTCTCTCTCTGTCAAAAAATAAATAAAATCTTAAAAAAAAGAGAATGTCCTTGATGAAGCAATAAAAAGTATTAAAAAAATTGAATCTTGATCCTTTAGGACACATTTCTAAACATTCTAGGTGACCAAATGAGAAGCACGGATAAAGCACTTCACCATATTACAAACTAAGATGGTTGCCTTGAGGAAGAGCCTTAGTGTGATTAAGTTGTGAGCTAACTTAGCTGTTTTTTACACCAGACACCATTTGTACTTGAAACAATGACTGACCACAAGGCCTTGCTTATACTTTCATTGGCCTGTAGGACTTTGCCTTTGTGAATCCTTTTCTCTGTATAAAACATATAAAAATTACATTTTATGACCATGCTGGTATAAAGATATAGTAATATTATAAATTAAAATATTTTCTTCTATCTAAAAGAATTAACTTGCATTTTCTTTTTCTCATTTTAAAAGAAAATGTTTCTGTGGACCCATAAAGTCCTGTGAGCCTCAGCAATGTTCCTGATGGAGAAGTTGGGCCTGATTGACTAACTATGGTTGTTTAGACCTGGTTATGTGCAGGGCCGAATTCTCCATAAGGCACAATTGCATGGGCCTGGCACAAAGCAGTTGCTCAGCAAGTGCTTGTTGATTGAATAAATAAAGTCTGGCATCCTTCTGACTTGCTGCAGCCCACAGAAGCCTCACCTGGTGGCTGACCCCTGCAAAACTGAGGCACCTGCCCAAGGACCCAGGGAAGGACAAAGCAACAAGGCAGGCGGTCTCTGCACCTTCCCTGACACCCCTCTGTAGCTTCCCTGAGGGAGTCTCACACATCCTTAATGCTTTCATAGGGGACACAAAGAATACTCATTTCTCCAGTTTCATCTCCTATTACTCTCCCCTTAACTCATTTCACTCCAACCTCACACTCACTATTCCTTTTTTTTTTTTAATTGAGATATGGGGTGCCTAGGTGGCTCAGTCGATTAAGTGTCTGACTCTTGATTTCAGCTCAGGTCATGATCTCAGGGTTGAAAAATAAAAAATGGAAAAAAAAAGTTTGCAAAGCAGTGTCCAATACAAGCCATTCATGTATTCATTAATCCAGTTAAGCACTGAGGTCATACTTTGTGCCATACACCAATGTGGGTGATGAAGATTAAGCAGTGAACAAAACAGTCAAAAATCCCTGCCCTCTAGGAGTTTGAAATCCAGTAGGGAAATAAAGACAAGAGGCTAAAGAGTTGACATGTCAGGTAGTGTAAATGCTATGGAGAAAAATAAGGCAGGGAAGGGGAAGAGTGTTAGATGGGGTGGGGTTTCAAATTTTAGAGAAGGCCTCCTGAGAAGGTGACATTTAAGCAAAGACCTGAAGGAGCAAGCCATGCAGATGGGGGAGGGGGGAAGTGTTCCAAGATGAGGAAGTGCAAAGGCCCTGAGGCAGAAGTGTCTCTGAAGTGGCCAAGGACTAGTGTGTTCTTACTACAAAGAGAAATAATTATGTGACGTAATAGAAGTGGTAATCATATTGCAACACATAAATGTATCTAGTCAACCCATTCCTTCAATTTTGTTATATGTCAGTTTATATCTCAATTTTTATTATTTTTTTTAAGAGAGAGCGAGCGAGCATGGGGGTGGGGAGCGGAGGTAGAGGGACTCTTTTTTTTTTTGAGGGAAAGACTCTTAGGCAGGCTCCACGCCCGATGCAGAGCCCACAAGGCAGGGCTCCATCTCACGACCCTGACATCATGACCTGAGCCCAGATCAAGAGTTGGAGGCTTAACGTACTGAGCCGCTTTGCAAATTTTTGAAGTGTGAAAGCAGCATGGCGAGGGGAGGAGGTTACCACTGCTGCTGTAGGGACAGACTGAGATCCGGGAGCGATTTTGGATTAATTCCTTAATCTCTTCCCATCACCTGCAGCAAGGTACACTAAACTTCACAATTCTTCCGGTCCGGCGTGTATTATTATTTAAATTTGGTCCACAGCTGGGTGCTGAGGTAGCTTCCCCCATGGCAATTTGGCCAGGAAAGGAAAGGAAGTAGAAAGAAGGCCCCTATTTAGGTACCCTGGATGGGGCACTAACGCTTTCGGGCAAGAAACCAATTTAGGAATATATAGATGGGCTTTGTAGGGGTTCCTTCTCTTTCTGCTTGTCTGCGGTTAAAAAAAAAAAAAAAATGTGTCTGTGTGTGTGATAATCGCTTTTGATGTCAGTAAATCCCAACTTGGGTCCAGTGGTGAACGTTGGCTGAATCAAAGTAGCTAACCGCTTCCACGGGCAAAGCAGGTCCAGACTTCCGGGGGTCACTGTAAAGAAGCCCAGGGGAGCATGGTGTGCAGTAGTTGGTCAGGGAGCAGAAAAGGGCTCGAGGGGGCTTGCACCAAAAGACAGCGGCAAGTTCTGAGGTGCGCGGGAGGTTTGCGTTGCTCGCTGGTAACAGCAATTACGCCTCCCCCTCCCCGGATTAACGGGAAGGCTTCCAGGGTTGAGTCAGCTACAGTCCCGAGCTCAGGCACACAGTAGGTGCTCAGTAAGTGTCGCTGGAGACACAGGGGCTGGGGGGCGCGCCGGAGAAGCGCCTCTGCGCGGGACCAGACCCCTTCCGAGCGCTGGGCTCAGGGCGCGCCCGGGCTCGGGCCCGACCCTGCGTCTGGCGTCCAGCCTCGAGGCGGGGTGCCCGCGGGCAGGGCTTGGGGCGGCCGGCGGACAGACCGACCGACGTCCGGACGGCGGAGCGCGGAGGCCGCGGCGCGCGCAGCCGCGGGGCTGGGGTCAAGGCCGGGGCGCCCGGGTGGCGCGGGAGGGGTGGCCGGACGCGCGGGGACGGCATGGGATGTGACGAGCGGCGCGCGGTGCATTGTGGGAATCCCGGGGCCGCGGCGACTGGTTCCAGTTCACTCGGCAGCGGAGCCGGGCGGAGGGGGCGAGCGCGCGGCGCGCGGGCGGGAAGCGAGGAGGCGGGCGGGCGGGCCAGCGACGAGCGCGGAGAGAAAAGGCGCGAGCGGCCGAGAGGGCACGGGCCGGACACCTAGCTGCTGCCGCCGCCGCCGCCGAGCCGCCCCGTAAGTGCCGCGCGGGCCCCCTCGCCGCGCGCACGGTCCCCTGCTGCCCGGTCCGGTCGCCGCGCTCTCCCGACCGCGGGGGCCCGGGAGCCGCCGGGCCTGGCGCGCACGGGCGGCGCTCGGCCGGACTCGGGTCGCTGCGCTCCGCGTGGCCCACGCGGGGCCTCGCGCGCGCACGGCGCCCTCCCAGGCCCTGCCCGGCCGCGCGGGATTCTCTTTGGTTTTGTTCAAACAGCAAACCCGGAAGCCAACTTCTCTCCAAACCGCGTCCCCCGGCCCGCGCCTGGGCGCTTTTGTGGGAAGGCGACAGTGCTGGCCCCTCCCCCGGCGACCCTTCCCGGGGCGGGCTGAGCCGGAGGCCCCGGGGAGGCCCCGCGGCTGGCCGGCCCTCCTGGGCCTGGGCGCCCGGGAGCTGCGGTGCGCGGAGTTGTACTTGGTGAGGCCCCCGCCGGCCCGCGAGTTGCCGGCCCCCGCACAATAAGTCGGGCCCGAGAGCCAGGTGGCGGTGGTGTAGGCGTCTGGCTCGGTCTCTGCGGAGAGGGGAGGGCTGGCCGCTGGGGGATACTCGTGGGATTGGAGCCAGGCAGGGCCGGGGCGGGGGTTGTCCAGGGACTGGCTGGAGAGGGGACGCGGGAACCCCCCGTTGCCCTCGTTCATCTTCTGATCAGCCTTTTGTTTGCTTTGTGGCTGGGAGTTTTTTTTTAAAAAAAGGTAACTCCGGAAGGCTGTAGGCTCCCAGGGTGGAGAAGGCCGGGAGGGAAGGACTCGCGGGGGGTGGGGTGGAGTGGGGAGGTGAGTGCGCTGGACGCCGCTGGCGGTGTCACCTGACAACAGGTGTGCGGGGTGGCGCGCCCCGCCTCCACTCCTGCGGGGACCGCGGGTCACTCAGGGATCTGGTCAGTAGATTGGGAGGTTCTTTTAGACCAGATGTTAGGGAAAATATTGCTGAGTTTGAAAGCGAGAAACGTCTGTACGGACAGCTAAGACAAACTTTGAATTCAGCAATTACAATTACCATGAAATCCTTGTAAGATTTTAATGATCCAATAAACAGCATATAAAAATAGACAATTAGAGGGGCATTCTTGTTAGCTTCTCTTTTTCTTCCACCTTTGTGGTTTGAGGTTTTACCGTTAAAGAGGGGGCAAAGTACTTTGTCCCAGGCTTCCTGCCCCGCGGACTAGGGGAATTTCAAACAGCTTTAGGTTTGAGTGGGAGACTCTAGTTGTAAGTTAGGTGGAATCCACCTACTGCAGGCCACCTTTAGTGTACCAGTTGCCTTCAGAGGAGCTATTGGCTCTGAAATGGCCACCTCATGCCTGCAACTGGAATTTATACCCCTTGTACACAACTGACTAAAGTTGGGCAGTGTCATCCCAGTCTCCAGTGGGGATAAAGTTGCTTTAAAACCTTATTTTTTTCTTAAAACGCCCCCCCAAAACCAAAATACCCTCGAGTCTTTAAATTCTTCCCCCCTCTAGTTTTAGGAAGAGAGCGGGAAATCTCTTCATTCTGTTATTTTGTTTTATAGCCTGTCACCATTGTTAATGCTGATCACTAGATGAAGGCTTTAAGAAGGAAGGAAGAGTTTAAGTGAAAATTATTTGAGGTAGGGCCTTTAGAATGAGGAGTGGTCTGGAACATCACTTGTGACACCATAACACACAGCCGTAAGTCACTGGCGTGGTCTGTACCAAAATGGCCAGGCGCAGGGAGTGGTACGTCTCCGTCTGCCATTTCTTCTGGCCCCGGTGACAGCAGAACTCCGAGACCCCTTATCCCTTTCCCATAGAGAGGCTTCGAGTACATGTATTCTGGGACCTGCCTCTAATACCTTCAGAGCTAATGCTGCCTCTGGTCGTTTAAAGGTGATTTATTGAAATAAACCAAAGTGCAAACCCCAAGCTGGCAAAACACAACAAGAACCTATATATGCTATTGATCAGAATTACAGCAGCTTCTACTTTTTGTTGGATTGTGCCTTTGGATTTGTGTTAGGTTTTTCAGAGCTCCGTTCCTGGCACATATGCTGGGAAGGAGCAGGGGTGAGAGGGGCCCACACCTATCCTATGGGTCCTCCCCACGTTCTACAGTTTTAGAAGTACATTGGGGGCCACCCCAGCTCTTGCGAGTGAGCCCAAGTGGGTTCCAAAGAGTTGTATAGCTTGTTTGCTTGGATCAAGCATGATCAAGAAATGCCCAGTCCTCATCCTTGGGAAAGTGATGCAAAGAGTAGACAGGCAAGTGGCTGTTGCAAGGTTGGTGCAGAAGGCCACAGGAGCTCCCATGGTAGCCCCCAGAACAGTGACATAAGCAGGAGCAAGCCCGGCCTGGGTACAGAAAGGCCAAGTAGGAGTTGGCTGGGCAAAGGAGGGCAGAAGCGGACAAGCGTTTGAGGCCTGGGGAACCCCACGTATTGCGTCTTAGAACAGTGAGAATAGAGGTCAGATGGGGGAACCACCAGAGGCTCAGGATGGCTGAATCCTGGAGGGAGTCAGGTGAAGCTAGAAGTGGCCATTGAAGGCTCTGAGCAGGAGAGAGACATGGCCAGATGTTCTTTATCCTTACTGGGAATACTTCATCTATTCAACAAATACTGAATGGCTTCTAGATGCCAAGCCAAAACAACCAGGGTCCTCCTCTATTGAAGCTCACATTTAAACTTTTCCTTTAACAGCCTTCCATTGAAATGGCCATCTTAGAGTTTGGCACAACCTTTAAAAGAGAGAGGAGGTGTGAAGAAAAGCTTCCTCTTGAAGTAGGAAGATAGTGTCTTGCTATTGAAATGTAGTGCTGAGTCCTTCAGTGCAGCTCCCGAGCTTGGGGCTTTTACAGAGGTGAAATTGTAATCCCAGACCAGCCTCCTGTAAACTCTTTCCTGAATAACACTTGTGTTTGGCTTCTGTTTTTTCCCCACCACTAAAAACTTAACACACGAGGAAGATACGTATGCTGGAACAAAATTTGCAGTTTAGGATTTATTTATTATCTCAATTTGTCCTTCTCTCCTTGTTTGTACTCCCTTGGTTCATTGAGGGTAGACTGTAAGTTCTTTAATCATCCGCTCACTTGATGATGTAGTGTTTTATGAATGGAGAGAGATGTTTTTCCTGATTGGCTAGAGTACCAGAACGAGTCTCTCTTCTCAGCCAATCAGAGGGCTGTTTCTGAACCTCAGTTCTGTGAGCGATAGTTGTGTATTAGATCCTCATGCCTCTGGGGACTTGATAGCAGTGACACCGTTAATCATCTGGTATGATAGGAGTAAATGGAAGAGAATGCTGTAAACAGGATTAGTGTCCTGTGCTTCAGAATTAAGTGTCTCAGGTTTGCTGTCATGATTGGAGTTGATGGGAAGGTGGCAAATGCATGGGGACATGTGGGCATTTATCCAGCTGCAGGGAGTGGGTGGTGTGGTCCTCCCCCGGCAACAGTGACTTAAACCACAGATCGCTCAGATTCCCCCATCCTCGGGTGCTGGAGATAGGGCCGTCTGACTAGCAGCTCCCCAGCAGTTCTGGTCAATATTTCATTCGGGATCGATATGCACGAATTCACTGCTTAGATAATAAAAGACTTCACAATCGCCGGTTCCAGTGGTTTTGTAAGTGCCCTGATTAAGGGTTTTCTATTCTGTAGCCTTAGCAGAGGTCAGTCACTTGCAGATGTGAGGGAGGTAAGTATTTCCGTCTGGTCTCTTTCGTCTTTTACTGAGCTAGTCTCGTGGCAAAAGAGGCGGCTGGAGCCATAGAATTATCAGGAAGTGGGAAGACCTCTTCGTGGCTCCTACCTTAGCTGTCGGGGCAGTTGTGGTATTCCCTTCCTGGGAATCCGTAAGGTGGTTCCACAAGCTCCCTGAATTTCGAGGCTCTGAGTTCCCACAGGGATTGGCCAGGTATGTGTCCACAAATGGTCTCACTGAAGGTCCCTGACTGGTGTCCCACTTGCCACATCTCTGAGTCCTGTGGCCTTTGGCCTTTGGAAATGCTGCCCTCATCTTTTTCAAGAGAACCCCATCCGCTGTAAATGCACACTAATCAGTCACCATCCAGCCAGCATTTGAGAGCCTACCAGGTAACAGGCAGGGTGATGGGGTCCTGGAGGTACACTGGTGAGCAGAGCCGACCGATGCATCCCATCACTACAGACAAGGAAATTGGCAGTGATGATACAGTGTAGCAGCTGCTAAGGTTGAGGAGGTTGGCTTCAGAATATTTATAGAAGTTGGATCTAGAGTAGCAATCAGGTTAGAAGAAAGGCCTGGAAACTGCATCTGCGGAGCACTTTATTTTTATTTACTTATGGAGATTTTATTTATTTACTTATTTGAAAGAGAGAATGAGAGAGCACGAGTGGAGTAGAGAGGCAGCGGGAGAGGGAGAAGCAGGGTCCCCGCTGAGCAGGGAGGCTGACTCTTGGGGCTCCATCCCAGGATCCTGAGATTAATACCTGAGCCAAAGGCAGACGCATAACTGACTGAGCCACCCAGGGGCCCCTACAGAACCCTTTATATAAGATTGAGAAAAGTAATTGAACATATTAAAGAATGGTGGCAGGCTAAGGAATATTATAGGGGATTTGTAGCTGAGCTCAGGGGCCACAGCAGGAATGTCCACTGAGGAAACAGGAGCAGTTTGGCCTGGTGGATACCTTGTTGCTGGAAATAGGGAGAGAGGGGCTGTGGGACCTTGCATGCAAGGCTGGAGTCTGGGCATAGGGCTGCCCCAAACTAGACTGTGACTGGGGGGCACAAGGCACAGCCGCAGCAGTAACACAGAGGAGGGAGCCACGTGATAGGTCTGCATCACCAGACCGCTAGGTAGGATCGCCCCAGACAGAGGGCTGGAGAGGGTGTTCTAGACTGAGATCGTGGCATGTGCTGAAGAGTGAAGGTAGGAATGAAGGCGGTTTGTAATGCAGTGAGGAGCCTGTTAGGGTGCCCTGTTGGGGAGGAGTGGAACAGTGTGGTAGTAGGTAGGATAGCCCTTTGCGCCTCTTACCTCTGTTGCCCTTCCTGATAGTAGAGGGCTTGTCACTCTCATGTCCGTCTTATTCACGGGATCCTCACAGCCAGCCTTTTTACTAGTCCTGTACCATGAGGACAGGTCACATGCCCTGGTCCCATCTCACTTGTTGGGAGGCCTGTGGTCAGAGACTTGCCTTTCACTCAAGCCTGGCTCACTTCTCCATACAGCCCTTCTCCAACAGTGTGTGACTCTGGGTAAGCTTTGGGTTTCTGCAAGCAAGGTTCATGTCTATTGTGATTAATTTATAGTCGGAGGAGTTGCAGAGGTAAAGACCACAGAGATCCCTTCAGGACCCACCACAGAATCTTCATTTCCTGGCCTGGTAACAGTCAAAAAAACCAGCTAAGCTAATGTGCCCTGATGAATGGATGCCAAGGTTGCCTAAAGCCGTGTCGCTGTCTTCAAAGCATGTGGGGCCCTCTCCAGGGGTGAGGGCTTCTGGTTTCTTGAATGGGGTGCCCTCCTGGATGATTAGTCCACGAAGGAGGGAAGGACACAGTTTTGTCAGTTTGACAAGATAGTATAGCTGATCTTCTTCTGAGCAATGTCAGTGCATTGAAGAGAAGCCGAGTGTGTTAGAAGCCACTTTTTCTGTGATGGAGGACCATCCATCTCTCAGAAGAGGCTGGATACAGGACATGGGTCAGACAGGGCCCAGTAGGCTTTGGCTGGTTGCTCACACCCTGGCTTCATGGTCAGCTTTCAACTTGGTTTGTTATGTGACAGAGACTGGCTGTTTTTTCCTCTGACCAAATAGCTAAAGGACATTTCTCAACCTCTCTTGCAATTAGTTGTGGCCATATGACCAAGTTCTAGTCAATGAATCATGGTCATGGTCAGTACTGGTGTGCCCCCCTTCTAGGCCTGGCCCTTGAAGACCTCCATGTGTTATCCACCATGGCCTTTTCCCTTCTGCGGTAACACTGGGAATTGTGCATTGAAGGATGGGAGGGGTCCAGGTCCATGAATCATGTGGAGCAGCACCTGCCAATCGTGGAGACCCACTTTGGACTTTCATGAGGGAGAAATAAGCTATAGGGGCTTGTTTGTTATAGCAGCTAGTGCTGTCCTTGCCAGTGAAAATAACCAACATCAGTTTTCAAGGAGGTGGCCTCTTTTCAAATTATACACATTGTTGTTATTTTTATTGACTTTCCTGAGCACTCACTCAGTGAGTGCTTGTCAGTCCCTGCATATGCATGTTTTCGCTCAGTTCTCCCACCAACTGTCTGGGGTCCATTCTGTCTTCATCACTGCTTGACGGTAAAGTAAGCTCCGAGGGTAACATTATGTCACACGCCCAAGGACACACAGGCCTAAGTGGCAGAGCCACAGCCTGAATGAGGCCAGGCTGACTTTGGAATTTGAGTCAGTGCTCAATAGCCACGTCCACCACAGCCGCTCTCCCCCGATGTGGGTGCCTGGCCCTGGCCGCCCTTGTCTCCATAGACCTCTGAAGAGCGGGATGGACCTGGCACATTCACGGGTTTGTCTGGAGACTACCCAGCTACAAGGTGATTTTCCTAAAGATATTTTTAAAGTCAGCACACATCACTGGATGTCAGGAGGCTGCATGGCTCCGTCAGAAGTCTTTCCAAGCTGTGACTGCAGCTTGGGGACCTATAGTTAGAAGTGTGGGAAGAACATGGGAGGGGTGAGGAACAGGAGTTGCAGGACCAGCCCTGGCGTAGGGGGGATATGAAGACGTGGGGCCGCGTTATCAGGAGCCTGGCTGAAAATTAGGTGTGAAGATGTTCTCTCAGCAGAATGGCACCTGAGGATCCATGACATTGAAGGTCCTGCCTGGGACCCAGGGACTTAGGGATGAGCTGACCACAGCCTGGCCTCAGGTAGCTTGCAGTGCAGTCAGGCTGGGGAGGCAGATGCACGGAGACGTGCCAGAATGCGGGCTTTGAGAACATGGAGCAGCAAGTGACGCCAGTCCGTGGTCAGGCCGGAGGACAGGGATTGAAAGAGATCAGCTCAGCGGGCTGGCAAGAGGACAAAGGGTGTCAGAGGCAGGAGAGACATTCTGGACCCTGCATCGCAGGGCAGGAAGTCAGGGGCGGCCTGGAGCCTGGGCCCAGGGCAGGGGTGGCAGGAAGCAGTGCCGTGGAAGCCGCTGGAGGATGCTGTTTGTGGCTGGCTCAGGGTGATGGGGAACCCGCAAGGGGGCACACATCCTCTGGCCTCAGTGGAGCTGAGCATGGTAGGTAAGAAGGAGAGAGAGCTGAACCAAGCCAGGGAGGCCGCAGAGAAGGGAAGAGGCCCGAGAAGTTACGAAGTGGGTTCAACAGAGCTTGGCTAATGGCGGGGCACTGTGAAGGGGGGCAGAGAAGTAGGGCCCAGGTTGACTGCTGCTTGCTGGCTTGGTGCATGAGGTTGTCACTGCTGGGGCTGAGAAACCCAGAGGAGGGAGTTCCAGGTGCCCGTGGGACTTTCAAGTGGGTCCTTGCCACAGGCAGGCAGAACAGATCTCTGGGGCTGCACAGCCAGGTGAGCACCTGGGAGTCCGCGGCCTGTCCACGGAACGGCTGGAGTGGAAGGGAAGCACCAGGAGCGTCACTTTTAAGGAATGAGCATTTCTAGGGACCATCAGGTCCCTGCATGCTGATGGCTCGTCTCTGGGGCAGGACATTGCCCGAATCCCACAGAGGCAGCCCCAGACATACCCAGACAGCTCTGCCTGGGGATGGGAGCTGACGCCTGCACTCCGGTAAGAATGGGGCTCAGCTGACTAATCATCACTGACCGTAGGCCTCTCCTGCTAAAGGAGGGGAAATGTTCAGATCTGCAAACTCCTAGTCCAGAGGCGTGGGGTTGGTCTGTGAAACACATTTGTAGCCAAGCAAAAGACTGCTGGGAAGCCCACTGACCGCTTTCCCTGCAGACACACACAAGCACAAATGTGTGCAGGTACCATTTCCTGCTCAGAGTCAGCATGGACACCTGTTTGCAGGGAACCTTTCAAAATGGAGCTCATCACAGCAAGAAATGGAGCCATTTAATTGTTCCAGAGAAACTCAGGCCCTTCTGGGGCTCTCTTTAGCACTCAGTGATCAATTAAGACTTGGTGCCCCTTGATGAGAAATAGAAGGTTCTCATCATAATTGTCGGTAGCTACCCCACCCCCACCCCCCAACATCTGTCCAGAGCCACCTTAATTCTGTTAGAGTGCCCAAGAATTCTGCTTGCTGTTCTGGCCGTCTGTGTCAGGCAGACAACTGAGAAGATCTTAGGGGTCGCACTGATGTTAGGTACGGACCACGGTGTGTTCCAAATACAGGGTTGGGCGTCAGAGTAACAAGGACTCCTAACTCTGTGGCCCCTGCTGGCATAGAGGCATGGCCTGTTGGAGCTGGAGTGGCCCACACACCACACAGCCTGACCTCAGTGTACCAGTAAATGGCAGTCCTGCCCATTTGGTTTAGTGGTTGAGCATAGATGTCCGCCAAGAAATGCTTGCATGGTGCCCAAGGATAGGCCTCAGCCTCTTCACAACCCCTCTCCTAGCGCCCTCACTGCTTTTCATGATGATCATTTAAATGACTGTAGGGTTATTTCTTCTCTCTCTTCCTCACCAGCTCTGGGAGAACAGGGATCCCATTTGCCTTGTGCCCTGCTGTCCCCGTTCCCCAGCCTAGCTCCTGAAGTGAATGCATGAATGAGAACTTGAATGTTCTCAGCAAACATTTGAGACCTTGAATGCTTTTAGCACACATGTAGACCTTAGTGGTGCCCTGCCAGGAGTACAGCCAGGGGCGGCCCTCTGAGAGCCTGCACTCTGATGGGAGAGACGGGGGCATGTGCGCATCATTGTGGCATGAAGTGCAAGGGGGCCCAGAGGATGGAGTAGCTGTATCTGAGCACTCAGGGAAGGGTTGGCAGAGGGCAGAACACAAGTGTGAGGGATCGTGGGCCCAGCCCCTGCAGGGGAGGCCATTTGCAGGAGCTGTGTGTGACTCCCCCTGTGTCCGAGTTTGGACCACCGGAGGTATGGGGTGAAGCTGGGTGGATGTGCCAGGCCTAGATTTCTGAGGCATTGCATGACAGGCCACGGGTGTTGATTTTTCTTGGGAACTGTGGCAGCCAGGGAAAACTTTCAGACCAGGGCAGTTGAGTATTCAGACTTGTATGTACTACCCTCGGAGGCCACGTGGATTGGAGAGTAGGGCCCATGGTGGGGAGACCTCCTCAGGAGATGTTTGAGATCATTTGGTTAATGATGACCTGGATTCAGTCACAGTTGGGGTGGACAGGAGAGGCCTTCCAAGAGTTGATGGAGATGGAGCATCCTCTGGACTTGAGTGGCATTTTGGATGGGGATGGGGAGGAAGAGCAGGGAAAGACGAGCACTTCTCTGTCTTCTCTAAGGACAGGCCCAGCTAGTGGACTGGAAGTGTTCTGAGGGCCTGTGATTGCGGCCCAGCTATCTGCTGAACTCCTGTGAGCTGTTCTTGCCCCCCAACAGAGAAAGGATCGTGAGGTAGAGATGCTGCTTTCATCAGAGGGCCTAGGTATCAGGCTTTACATCATTCTGGGGGCAGGGGACATAGTTTTCTTTCATGAAGGCTTCAGCCCATATATCCGCCCTGGTCTCAAGGGTATGAAAATGCAATTGTTAAACAAGTGTATAGGACGTAGTCAAGAAATCCCGTTTTCTTTTACATCATGTGGCATAAAGGCAAGGCACTTAAGAGCACTCATTGTCAGAGTAACGTTTAAGTGCAGGTGGCCGCTAAAATTGATGTTATGGTATAAAACGTGAAGAGCATCGCCGTTCTCTTTTTAGGGGCCGAAGCGCTCCAGCGGAGTGCATCAGCTGGGCTTGGAGGACTCAGTGGCTGCAGGCGGTGGCATTTCTTCTAGGGGCCAGAGAGTGCGGGGAAGCGGGGGGACCCCGTCCCAGGATCCTGACGTCTGTGCCTCTTGCCTCCACAGTGTGCTTACTGATTCACCTCCAGGGCCACCGCCATGTCAAGCCGGGGTGGGAAGAAGAAGTCCACCAAAACCTCCCGGTCCGCCAAGGCGGGAGTCATCTTCCCCGTGGGGCGGATGCTGCGCTACATCAAGAAAGGCCACCCCAAGTACAGGATTGGAGTGGGGGCGCCCGTGTACATGGCCGCCGTCCTGGAGTACCTGACAGGTGAGTAGGTCCGAGTCCCCCCGAGGACACCACTGGACTCACTTCGTGGCGGTTCGGACACTTTCCAGGGACTGATCCGATCTGTGTGGTTTCTTTTATTTTGAAACTTTTCAAAACCTGCAGAGAAGTGACAGGAGTAGTACAACGAACATTTTTACCCAGGTGCCCCGGTTGTTGACATTCTGCCCCATTGGCTTTTTCTCCCCCAACCTGGGTGTGTATGTGCGTGTGCATAGGTGTGCACGTTTATACATTTATTTTTGGCTGTTATATAGTCCATTTAGAAATTTCTTTAATCTCCCAGTATTGGCCTTTATAGTTTTTTTGGTTTTCTTTCCTGATCCAGCATCCATTTCAGGATCCTGCATTTCCTTTAGTTGCCAGGTTTCTTTAGTCTTACTTAAGTTAAAACAATTCCTCTGGTTAGTTTTTGTTTTTTGTTTTTTTTTTAATTTTTAAAAACTCTTCCATGATATGGACATTTTTGAAGAGTGCATCCAGTTGTGTTGTGGAATGTCCTGCAGTCTGGGTTGGTCCTATGCTTGGATTTGGGTTAAACGTTTTGGCAGGGGGATTGCGTAAGCGCCGTTGCGTCCTTGTCTAGTATCATGCCAGGAGGCACGTGATGTGGGTTTGTCCTGCCACTGGTGATTCACTCGGGTCATATGGTTGAGGTGGTGTCTGCTGGATTTCTGCACAGCCTTCACCCAGTGGCTTTGGCATTCCTGGATGATCCTACCCGAATCTGTTACTACTATAGTGGTTACAAAAGAGTGATTTTTCTACTTCTGTCATCTCTTCTGCCTGTATTAGTTGGCACTTTTCTGTAAAGAACTTACTTTCCGTCTGCCCTTTCCCTCTTTCTGTTTTTTGTACTCGAAATGTTACTTCATGGACTTCTTTAATTTAATGGGTTATACACTATGACGTCATTATTCAGTACTCTGCTCACATTGTCTCACGTTTGACCTTTAAGCCAGTTCTGCTGTCCTTTGCGATGGCCTCTTCCATTCTTACACATTTTCTTGCTTTCCCCCACAACGAGGTGTTCTAGTCTCACCCTGAATTTCCCTAGCCCCAATCTCGAAATCAGCTCTCTCTCTCGGGGTGGGAGGGTGGTCCTTTTCGTGAAAATAACCTTACTGGTCTCACTGGTGGCTCCATGGCCACTGTGGGAACCCACCTGGGCAGGGATGTCACCCCCATTTGTAGTGACGAGAAAACCAGCCTAAAAGCATAGGAGAACTTGCCTGGGGTGGCATATGGCTGGTAGGGAGTAGAGAAGGGACCCAGATCCTTCTGGGCTGTTGTAACGCTTTTACCTCTTAGTGCTCCGTGCACCTTAGGGTATGTGGCAGGAAGGGCCCCCTCCATTCTTGCAGCCAGACAGGGAGACTCAGCAAGACAAGGTGCCTCTTCTGAAGTGGTAATAGGCAGCAGGAGAGCTGGATCACTTCTTGCTCTCCTGTCTCTCAGTGAGGCAAGACCAAGGGTTCCTCCATAAAGAACACTGTCATGAGGGACATGAAGTTGTTGTATTCTTTTGAAAGCACCTAGGCACGAGAAGTCATCAGTGGGTTATAGTTGGGAGGCATTTACACTTCTGGGACATTTAACCCCCTGCTTGTCAGAGACTCTTAGAGGTGTAGCATGAACTAGGCATGATTCTTCTCCTTCTACAGATGAGGAACCAGAGGCCCAGAGCTTATGACACACCCAGGAAAGCCATGTAGAACATTGGCAGTTGGGAGAAGTTACTAGATAGGAAGCGGAGGACATTGCTTCATTCTGGCTTGCCAGTTTACATGCTGTGTGACCTAGAGTGATTCGCTTAACCTCTCTGGGCCCCAATATCCTTACAACTCAAATGTTGACAACAGCCCATGCTCCACCAACTCCAGGCTGCTGTGACACCCAAAGGGCTTTCTTTGAGCATGATGGGGAAGCGGATGTGCTGGGCATACCCAGTCAGGCTGTGATTCCTGGTTCCCGAATGCCCTGATGTCCTTGTCACTGGGATGTCCACTACCATTAGGTCAAGTACTACATCAGTTTCATTTCTTCCATCAAGTTTCTGTTTTTTAGTTTGCAGGGTGTGGGGTGGGGGTGAGGGGATACCATCGCTCCAACATATCTGAGGCAGTTACTGTGTGTGGCACACAGAAAAGCTGGACGTTTTCCTCGTCTGTGCCTGGCTGGCTCTGGAGCTGAGCACAGTGCTCATGAGTTTGAGGTCAGCGGGCCCATGCTCATGGACTTGGACTCTGTTTGCACCCACGCCCATTGTGCCTCTCCCCAGCTCTCCTGGGTGTATGGGAGTGGTCACGGAGGGGCGTGGGGGTGGTCGGGGCACTCGTCACCAGTGCCGGCCGGTAGCTCAAGGCAAGTTTTTGCTCAGCTGTCAGCCATGTTAACCCCTGTGTATTAAGAATAATATATATTTTTCCGTTCTACCAAGTTCTTCCAGCAGAGCTGTAGTTGGCCGAATCCGAGCCGTTTTGTCCACGGGCATGCAGTGCTGTCATTGGCTTGCCCATTGCCCTGTGCCTGCCCCCACCGTGGTGCCCGGCCCACCTGACGGACACTTCGGGAGACATCCTGAGACATGAGTGCTGTGCTCAGTCACTGTCGTGGTCACCTGTGCCCTGTTGCCAGATGGGGTGGTAGCTGGGCTCGGGGGCCATATCCGGTGAAAACACTGCTCCATCCCACCCCTCAGAACAGCGCTGTGAGCCCATACTGACCGACCAGCCCTATGCACCTTGGGCTGGGATGTGACAGCATGTGACTATTTGGAAGTTCTGAGTGTTTGCCCGCTCAGAACTTTGGTTTTGTTCCACGAGTGAGAAGGAAAGGTGGACAGCCCCTCTTTCTGCTCTGCTCTTTGATTTTGCTTCCCTGAAGACACTTTCTCATTCGTTCCACAAACTGTTGAGCACCTGCTGTGTACCAGGCACCATGCTAGGCTCTGTACGAGAACGTGGGCGAGATTGCAGCAGAAATGGTCTCTGTTCTGTGCCGCTCGTGGGCTAGGCTGGGAGAAAGAGCCAACCAACCCAGATGGTTACTGCCCGTGACGGACGCCATGGAGAGCATGAGCCGGCCAAAGCAGCGGCCCGGACGCCGGGGCTCCTGGAAAGGACCTGGCTCAGGAAGGCTTCTGTGAGGAGGAGCTCTCGGCCGCGGCCTGGCGAAGGAGGTGGGGCCCGTCAGCCCCGTGAGAGCTGTCAGTGGGGCTGTGCCAGCCACGCACCTGCGCTCCAGGAGCCGGCTGGGTGCCAGCCTTACCCCAGAGCTCGGGGAAGATGGGCAACAAGGGAGAAGCCCAGGCGCCAGCCCTCGAGCAGCTCAGGGCCTCGACAAGGATGTGGCGCAGACATGGTGCTGAAGCGTGAGGCGTGTGAGCCAAGTCCCAGCCGTTCAGCAGGTCCTCACTGAACATGTATCTGGTCCTGGGCTAGAAGCCCGAGCAAGACCTTTCCTCCCCCTAGGGAGCTTTCTGTCCAGGGACAGGGACAGGCAAGAAGCAGGCGGTGCTGTAGGTTTGTGTTAGGCCGAGGAGGCTTGTGACCCAAAGGCCCCCGCTTGTCTTGCTGTCACCCAAACGGCCCCGTAGAGGGACTGTGTTCAGACTCTTACAGGTGGTGCACAGAGCTGCAGGCCCGGTGATGGAGGTGTGCCGCCTGATGCCCTTCGACGTGGCTGGGCCAGGCCTCTGCCTTCAGCAGGCCCCAGCGGAGAGATGAGGGGCCTGGAGGAGGTTGCTAATGGGACAGCTGAGCTACCAGGGTCCTGCTGGGGCTAGGTGGCTGCAGAGCAGGGAGCTGACATTTCCTCAGTGGCCAGCCCTAGGGACCAGATGGGATGCCATGATATTCAGTGGCTGTCACGGAGACGCAGTAGAGCTGGGTGGTGAAGATGTGGACCTAGGTGTCCACAATTTCATAATTGTGGCCTTGGGCCAGTCACTCACATTTCTGGGCTGTGGTTTGATTACCTGTACAATGGGGCTAGTAGTGACTGTCCCGCAGGGTTATAGACGCTGCAGTGAGGGGACGCAGGGCAAGGGCTCATCCCACATGCACACAGTGTAAGTGCCTCAATCTAACCCTTAGCAGTGGGGTTAAGACAGAGAGAGGAGGAAGTCCCTAGTAGCCCTCTTCTGGCGGCTGAGGTTACTTTCCTTGGGAGTGGTGACGGGGGCGGTCACTGCCCACTCGTGCATGTCATCCTTCAGCGGCCCAGAGCCCACCGAGCCTCGCCGGCACCTGGAGAATGCCTCGGCGGCTTCAGCTCCTCCTCTCCCTCGTTTGTTTCAAGTGGCACTTAATTCCTCCTCCTAAAGCCTGTACCAGCCTCAGCACCAAGATGTCCTGTTACCAAACTCTTCTGTCTGTTGTTGGCGGCCCCTTCTATCCTGAGCACCTGGCACATGCACGGACAGCTTCTTGAAGGATGTTTCAGTTAGCCAGGAGCTGAGCATGCCAGAGCTGAGGCCGCACCAGCATTAAGAGTGTCTGAGTCAACAGGGGCCCTTCAGGCCAGAGGCCATCAGAGCCCAGTGACACCCCTCCTCCCCACCCCCACCATGCAGAGCATGTTTTCAGGGGTGAGGGACCACAGGGTTCTCCTCCTTACGGCCTGCTCCAGGCTAGAGTAGATGTGGGGAGGAGGTTGTAGCCTTGCATCTTGCTCTGAAATGTGAATTTGGCCTCTGTTTCTCCTCTTGGGTCCAGAGCCCAATCACCTGCCATACTTAAGAGGAAAAGACAACATCTGGAACAAGCTTGGGCCTGGCCACCAGACAGCTCCTTCCCCAAATCTGCCTGCGCCTGGCTCTGCCTCCCAGCTGGCCTCTCTCTGGAGCTCTTCCCAGGGAATGTGATGCTGTCCACGCGTCCTCTCAGTGGCCAGGACCAGCTGGGCCTTGCTCCATTCTGCACCAGGAGGATTGACTGCACCCAAAGCATTTAGCCAGCATTCATACCAACCCCGCGACACATGGTAGGTGGAAGTGTTACCGCATGGAAACTGAGGCAGTCAGGGCAGTCCCTGCCCAGCCATCATCTTCGCCCCCATGGTACTGTGGTACTTGTCCCTTCCCTGACATCTAAATGATAACATTTAAGGGAAAAGGGAACTTGACTTGAGTCAGGTTGGAATCTCTCCCCTGCGCCCAGGCAGGGCATAGATGTGAGACATGAGATGAGCAACATATGGTATGGCTTTTGCCCCAGTGAAATGTCCATTCATGTTGGGGACATACCAGCCCAGAGACCAATAAAGGAATAGGGCAGACAAGGGGGGAAGTTAAAGGCGCTTGAGTCCTACGGTTGGGAGGAGGGGTGGTAACTGAAAAGTGTGCGGAAGAGCAGAGAGCAAGCACCCTTGTGATTTGTTGGTCTCTTTTTTTTTAGATTTCATTTATTTATTTATTTTAGAGAGAGAGAGAGAGCACAAGGTGGGGGTGAGGAGCAGAAGGGGAGGGAGAGGGTGGAAGAAAGAATCGCAAGTGGACTCCATACTGAGCACGGAGCCTCACATGGGGCTCGATCTCAGGACCCTGAGATCATGACCTGAGCCGAGATCGTGACCTGAGCCGAAATCAAGAGTCGGATGTTTAAGCAACCGAGCCACCCAGGCATCCCTGATTTGTTGGTCTTAAGTCATGGGTCAAGGCACTGTGGGTCAGCATTGTTCTGTGTTTAGCAGAACCTAAGTGTATGATGAAATTTAAGAGGTATTCCACCAAAAAACACAGCTCGGTGGCTGAGATAGGGAGACGGCTAGATTCACATCCTCTCTTTTGAGATGGATACGTGAATAACCTCAGATGAGTTTCTCAGGGAAGGAATTTGTTTTAGTTTGGGAACCACCAAGAAGTAGCTGTGTTTACTGTGGGACTCTTGAACATGTTGGTGTCACTGTGAATCCCCACGGGAAGGAACTGTGATCAATAGTGGTTCCCAAACTTTTATCACGAAAGTCCTTTAAGGAACACCTTAAAACACCTTGCACAGTGCAGTGTAGGGGACCCTGGTACGGCTTACACCCATGACAAACAGCACTGTGAGGCAGGCTACGTGAAGAAGCAGAACCAGAAGCTCCCGCCAAGAGCAGGCTTTGGTTTTTGTGCCATTGAGATGCAAAGCTTGGCTCTGAGGGGCCGACGCACAGAAGGTGCGTCAACATTCGCTAGGTGCTGTGGTGTCTCGGGAAGCCCCTACCACGTGTTTTACTAAGCTGAGTTGCTCAGGTATTAACTCGGGGACGGCCTACCAGACCCCAGGCCCTGTGCCAGACACTCAGGTGCCAGACAAAAATCCCTGCCCAGAGAACTGACTTCCTGGAAAAGAAGCACCTTTGAGCCATTTTGCCCAACTCCGGAGAGAGCAGGCCTGGCCCCTGTTCATCAAATCCAAAAAGATGTGCAGTGACATCTTTTTTTTGGTGCAGAAACCCTATCCCATAGCCTGATCACAAACCTTATTCTACCAACTTAACCTCCTAGTACTTACGCTTGTTTGCAAAAATCCAATCCACTCTCAGAGGGTTTCTGAACATTAGGGAGGATGGAAAGCTCTCAAGACTGAATGTTGATACCTTGTGATAAGTATAGACCCTCCCAAGATAGCCACTGATTTGGGTACCTAAATTGTGATCCATTTAAAAACCCAGTGTTGTAGGATTGCATTTCCACCTCTCACAAGATAAGGCTGTGGCTAGAATTTTTTTTTTCCTGTCTTCTTTGGATCTAATCTACAAAATGATGAAGACCTCTGGATTTTTGTATTCTTTTCTTTTCAGAGAGCGGGGGAGGGAAAGAAAGGGAGAGAGAACAGGAGGGTGGAGGAGGGCCAGAGGGAGAGGGAGAGAGAGTCCCAAGTGGACTCTGCGATAAGCACAGAGCCTGACTCAGCGCTCGATCTCATGACCCTGAGATCATGACCTGAGCTGAAACCAAGAGTCAGTCTCCTAACTGAGTGAGCCACCCAGGCACCCCGGATTTTTGTATTCTTAATCCCCTACTCCTTCCATTTTCCCAAGCCCTGCCCCTCCCAGTGCCCATGTTTCACACCTGGTCATCCCTCTCCTGGTCTTGTCAGGGACCAGAGCCTCCCCCTCTTCAAATCAGCACCTGGCACCTTCTCCCGCCAGATGCTCTAATGGGAAGCTGCTGTGGTAAAGTTCACAGGGCCAGCTCCTGACCTGGGGAAAAAACAGGGTCCCCTGGGTGACCTTATGGCCACTTTGCAGACTAAATGGGGCCCGGCCCTTGTGCCTGACTGTGTCTTACAATAAAAGCTCAAGGAAAAGGGATGACTCTTAAGAATATACCTTGCTGTCTGGTTTGGCTGATGAAATGATCATCCTTTCCCCAAGTTTCAGCTTGCTTGATTTCTGATCCATAACTGGGTCAGATGTTGCATATCCCTTTGGTGTTAGGGGTTGGGCTGCACTCCGGCTCCTCCCCGTCTCCTCTAAGTGCGGGAAGGGGAGCCCTCCCCGTCAGCAGCACACCCTGTTACACACTCGTTTCAGCAAACACCCATCGCATTCGGTGTTTCTGGCCTGGGAAAGGACCCAACAAGCTTGGCAGATTGGGGTAGGCAGAACCTGCACCTGGCTCTGTCACTTCCCTGGCCTCTTTACCATTTTCCTATCCAGGACACCTGAGTGTGTCCTGTACTCATACAGCTAAAAATAGGGCAGGAAGAGGAGGACAGTCAGGTTGGCTCCTTGCTGCTCCGAGGCCCCCTGAGTTCCTCCTGAGTCTCTGGCTTATTTGCCTCACCACCCCTACCTTAGGCTAACACTTCAGGCCAGGACCCAGCTAGCTCTTGCAAGCACCTTCTTGGGCATTCATGCTGCCCTGGGGCTCTCAGCACCCCACAGTGCTCACTGGTCTGCAGAGCCCTTTACCAGCTTCATATTCCTAAACAAACCATACACACATTCTGACGCACGCGTGCACACACACACACACATACGAAAGGGAGGACTAGGGATTTTAATGAGCCAGAGGGCTGCAACTAGAAAAAAGTTGGAAACACTGAAGTTGAAACTAATGTGCTAGATACCCAGTGCATGCAGACACTATTTAAATGGGTATTCCTGTTTCAGGTTATATGAGCAATTTGTGTTTAAAAATGTAAGAAACTAATAATCCCACCGCCCAGAAGTAGCTGCTGGCACTGGATGCCTTTTGTGTGTACGTGCATGAAAGGGAGTTAGAGTTTAGCCCAATTGTTTGTTTTTATTAATATGGGCTATTGATGGTCTTCACTGATAGCCAGCCACAGAAAATCATCACTGCACATCATCTTGCAAAGCAAATTGTGGGGTAATTGGGGAGGGGCTCCCCCCCATGCTTCACAGGCAGTCTTCCTTTTGCCTCCCAGGGGAATAGATGATTCTGGGGCGGGGAGACGTCTGAGGAGTGCTTGAAGAAGCAGTTTATCACAACACTCCTTTGACCTTTCCCTCATCACATGGTGTTGGATGGCCAGCCAGTGAGCAGTCCCAGGTGGCGCAGGCCTCAGGGCTGGAGGAGAGAGCCCGGAAACCGCCGAGGGGACAGGTGGCATTCCCAGAGCTTCGCTGACCCCACCCCAGATGTGGAGGCGGCTGCACAGCGGGGGCGCGCGCACCTGCCGTGGGGCGCAAACACTGAGTTCTTATCTGTCCACCACCCAGTCCTTCCGAAGAGCCCATGAGGGGGTCCACGAGAGCGTCGGCGTGACCTGGGCCCACTTTGTGGAACGGTGGCTCCACTTGCCCTGCTTTCTTGGGGCTGGGGTGTGGACTATGTCACTGGGCTCAGAGAAGGGAAAGGCCTCATTGCTTTCTTTTGCAATCATTTTCTCCCAGTCTATGACTGGTCTTCTTATTCTCTTAACAGTGTCTTTCACGGAGCTGAGGTTTGCGATTGTAATGAAGTCTAGCGTATCATGTTTTGCTCCTTTGGTATTGTATCTAAAGCCTCGTCACCAAACCCGAGGTCATGCAGATTTTCTCCTGTGTTATCTTCTAGGAGTTTTATAGTTTAGTGTTTTACATTTAGATCTGTGATCCATTTTGAGTTAATTTTTGCAAAGGATGTGAGGTCTGTGTCTAGATTCACTTCTTTGCATGTGGATGTCCAGTTGTTCCGTCCTCTCTGTTTCCTTGAAGGCGCTGCATTGCCTGGGAACGCCCAGTGGTCAGGGAGGCTCACTGTTGCTTCATGATTTCCCCGTGAAGGGTCACATGCCACTTTCATTTCTGCCACTGGGGTCTGCAGATGCAGAGGCAAATTCCCTAGCAAGGGTTCTGTTTTCGCTGGGGCCAGTGGAAAAGCCCACAGCAAGACCAAACTTGTTTCTGGATTCAGGCAAGGAAAAAGGTATGCCCCAAACTAAGTGTGCCTCTTTCATCTCAGGCCTTCCATCTGGGATCACTTTACTTGTGACTGAAGTACATCATTTAGAATTTCATTTCGTGAGGTCTTTTGGTGATAAATTTTCTCAGGCTGTGGTTTTGAACATGCTGCTTTTATTTTTATTTTTTTAAGATTTTATTTATTTATTTGAGAGAGAGAGCAGAGCAGGGGAGAGGCAAAAGGAGAGGGAGAAGCAGGCTCCCCGCTGAGCAGGGAGCCCAACGCAGGGCTCGATCCCAGGACCCTGAAGTCATGACCTGAGCCAAAGGCAGATGCTCAACTGACTGAGCCACCCAGGCGCCCCTGAACATGCTTCTATCACATCTATAAAGTTTTTAGCTGTTAATTCTTCAGTGTCTCTATTCTAGCTCTTTCTCCTTATAAAACACAAATTAAACGTGTTAACATCTCGTTCTTTTTTCCATATCTGTTCATCTCATTTATAGTTTTCATTTCTGTCTTGCAGAACTTATTTGTGGATAATAATTTCTGCTCTGTCTTCTAGAACTATCTCCCCATTTACTAATTCTCTCTTCAGCTATATCTTATATGCTATTTAATTCAGTCACTGATTTTTTTTTTTTTTTTGAGAGAGAATGCTGTACATGCACCTGAGTTGCAGCAGGCAGGGGCAGAGGGAGAGAGAGAGAGAGAATCTTAAGCAGGCTCCACACCCAGCATGGAGCCCAACTCGGTGCTCGATCTCCCGACCTTGAGATCATGACCTGAGCCAAAATCAAGAGTCGGACACTCAACTGACTGAGCCACTCAGGTGCCCCCAGTCAATGAGTTTTTTATTTCAGCTTTGAAACTTTTATTTCCCTAGAAGTCCTGTTGGGTTTTTTAAAAATCTGCTTGGTTGTTTTTTATAACTTCTTGTTTTCTCTTCATTTTCAAAATTTTAACTATATTATACATAATAACATATTTATTTGAATAATTTTTTTTCAGTTTTATTAAGGAATAAATGACACATATAATTGTATATATTAAAAATGTACAACCTGATGATTTGATACCCATATACATTATGGAATAATTAGCAAGTTTATCTGAATAATCCTAATAATGGCAGTCTTTTATCATCTATTTCTGCCAGATTTTGAATTATCGTTCAGAAAGTCTACTTCTCTCCGAGATTACAAAGGAATTCCCTCATGCTTTTGCTTAGTATTTTTATGGTTTAATTTAAATTTTTTACATTTTTACTTTGATCCATTTGAAATTAATCCTGATATATAGTGTGAGATAGGGATTGACTTACTTTTGTTCTAGATGGTTACCCAGTTATCTCAACACAATCAATTGAATATCCCATCTTTTTCCTGGTGATCTGAGATGCTACCTTTACCATACATGAAATTTCTAGATATACTTAGGACTATTTTTGGACTTTATTTTCTGTTTCATTGGTCTGCCTAGTTACATACTTTGTGTTTCTCATATCTTGTGGGTCTTTCATTGTCTTTAATTCTTTTCTTTAGTAAGTGATGTATACCAATGGCAAAACCCACATCTCCCCACAGGGCGTACAGTAAGACTTGCATTTCCCTTCCTGCTCCTTTTCCTACCCAGTTCTCCTCCCAGGAGACAGTGTTATTAGTTTCTTATGTATGTTCTATATCTTTCTAAAGATATTTTTGTTCTCTCTTTTCATTTCAAAATAAATCTTAAAAATGAAATGCCAAGAAATAATGAATCAGGATAATGGGTACATGTGATATGCAGAGACTGACATTTATATTTGAGCCCGAATCTTAGTTGAGAGAATCTGAGGGTTGCTGATCTGCCCCGAACATCTCCCCAGAACCCCCAGCCCTCTCTGCCAACCCTAAGACCTGACTTGAGACTGTGAGGGGAGGCCTGCCTGGACCCTGGGCCCTCAGGGGGCTGCCTTCCCCTGGGATGACTGCTTTATAGTTCACATTGCCTGCCACGGAGCCTGAGCGTCGGCTAATACGTGAAACCAGGCCAGTGCGTTGGAGAACGTGCCTGCACTTCATCCTCAATCACGGTCTGAATGCTTCAGGGCTTGGTTTACTCGTTTAGTGATCCATCTGTAATGACCTATTTGTGAAAGAGTTACCAGGCTCTGGCCAGGTGCAGGGTGCCACGCTGAGGGTCGAAAGAATCAGTGTTCATTTCAACAGATTTGTAGTGAGTGCCTGTGATGGGTCAGACCTATCGGAGGCCATATTCCCGACCCCAGGGCTGGGAAACGTGCCTTCCCCACTTCTCCCTCATCACCGTGAACTCAGCTACCGGCACGAGGGCTCACGCTGTGCAGCTGCTTCGTAAACAGTTTTTCACTGAAGGATCAGAAGACTAGTTAGAGGGTGATGAATTTCAGGAGGACGGAATGTTGGTAATGTCAGATGCGGCCAGGACATTGATGAGATGGGAGCTGACCTAGACCCCTGGATTTTTCAATGAAGCAGAATTGGGCTTATGCTAATGACACGGGGCATGGCCAGACCTGCCCGAGGAAAGGCAAGCGGCAGGGCGCGTGTGGGCGGCAAACAGGAAGGCGTGGGAACTTTACCAAGGGCTGCTCTCACCTCTGTCACCAAGGCCACTGAGGATGTGTCAGCTATACCTTGAAAAGCAGAGGAAGCCAGGAGCTGCCCACCTGGTTTAAATCGCAGCATCCCAGGAGGGGTGTGAGCTGTGCCCCAGGGTCGGTCTGTGGATGACCAGCAAGAATGGTTTTAAAGAACTACTTACCTACTGAGAGGAGAAGGAATAGATGAGAATTCTACAAATATCTTCTCTCTTGCTGATATTTTAACAAAGATATCAACTAATAAAACATATTTCTAGTCCTCTTGCTTTCTTTGCCTGCCTGAAGGCATCTGTGTCTAGTCAACCCAGAATAAAACATGGTGAAAGCAAAAAGCCACACCTCAGAGCTATAAATATGTCATAGCAAGAAGTCAGACCCAAAGGGTATTAGCCACAGTCAGCCTCCCCCCATCTCCCCGTCTCTCCCCACCGCCCCCTCCCGTGCTGGTTGCCGAGAAGATAACACGGCCTCGCCTTGGACTTGCCAGGCTGCTCAGCCCGCCTGCGGCTCTGACCCTGGCTCCCACCTCCCCTTCCTTGATGTCTTTCCTCCTTCACTTCACATCCCACCTTCCTTTTTAGGCAAGTGCCTTCCGTCTGGTGGCCAAGGGGCATGTGCTACCTGGTACTTCAGAGGCCTGTGGTGGCGCCCGATGCTGACGGGTCCTCCGGCGGGATGGCTGTCATTCCCGTGTACACAGGGAAACGTGTGTAGAGTGGCCTTTACAGAAGACATTTAGAAATGTCGTCCACATTATAAGGAGGCTCTTGTTCTGCCAGAGCTTACATGCCTTGTCTGCAGGATGGTGGGAACTGTGTGGGAATCCAGGGCCTCTGGAAAAGGCTAATCGCAGGCTTCCCTTGCCATGGCTATCCTGATGGATGCTCCTTGTGGTAATTGGTAACTGAGGTAGTCTTTGGTAAACATTTATGTGCTGCTTCTGTAAATCTGGGGATTGACTGCTGAAAGTCAGCATCAGAAAATGAGGACATTTACCTTGAGCAGCATCGGTTTCCCTGCCCTTCCACCTCCACCCCAGGCGGTCCCTATTCCAGGTGGAGATTGTGGCCTCTGGTTATGTAAGTTTTGGGGGCATGGGGGCCAGTCCTTTGAGTACTAGGCAGAGGCAGACCGGTATAAGTAATGAAACATCTGCCTTATTAGTGAGCACTTACTATGTGCTTTACATTTGGTAACTCATGGAATCCTCAAACTGCCTATTTTAAGCCCCAGAAGGAAACTGGGGCTTGGAGTCTAAGTAACCTCTGCAAGGCCACTGGCATAGTAACCCATCTTGAGAAGAGCGCCCCCTGCAGGCTCTCCTCAGGAGCGCAGACCTTAGCAGTTACCAGGAGAGCTGGAGGGTGGGGGCGGTGCTCAGGGATCCTAGGTCCACTTTGCATCTCCTGTGTCTCCAGTGGACATTGCAGGAGGATGGTACGTGCCCAGTCCTGGAAGGCTGGCTCGGGTCCTCAGTGGAGCCCAGCTTGGCCGAGGAGGCAAAGCCTCCTGAGAGGGGCAGGCCCTGAGCAGTTGCAGGTGATGTGCAAGGGCTGGAGACGGTCTTGGGGTCTGGCCTGGGCAGAGGGGACAGGGGTCCTGCAGGGATGGGCCTGGAGGGACAAGGAGTCACTGACAGGAAGGAGATGGGTTTGAGCACAAGAGGGCTGGTGGCCGTTGGCGTGACATGTGCTGGGCTAGAGAGAAGGGCAGTCTGGTCAGTGTCGGGGGTGCTGGCTATCAGCAGCAGGACAAGGGAGGTTCTGGGGGAAAGAGGGGCCACAGAGTCCTTGGAGGGGGGAGGGTAGTGCCCTGTCCGCCATGAGGAGATTTTATGGCTCAGTGGCACTGAGGGTGGACTGGAGGGTCAGGAGCTTTTGCCCGATGTCCCTTCATCTCCCCCCCCCCCCCCCCCCCGCCTAGGAAAGGGGGTAGAATCCTGGGTGACACAGCTTGCATCCGACTCGTGGCCCTCAGCCTTGGGAATCCATTTGAGCACACAGGGCCAGAGTCTCCTCTGCTATGGCACACTCCTACTGCTCTAAAAACAGTCAGGAAAGAACCTAAAAAGTCCACATGCTCAGAACTCTTGTGAGAAGCAGGATTAGGCAGGTGGGGACAGATGTCAGGGCAGGAGGGTGATACGGGGTCTCGAAGATGAGGGCGTATACCATAGTTGCCTCTTCTCATTTACACTGCGTTTTCATTTCTTACATTTTGAAAAGCTAAATTGTACACAAGGTAAACAGCACCAAAGAGGGTAAAGTGTCTCCCTCTGATGGAGTCCCCGATTCCACTCAGAGGAGGCCCCAGGGCGCCCCATCTCACGTGAGTGTGGAGGACGGGCGTCGCCTCTGCCCCAGGACACAGAGCCGCCCGCCATATGCACCTTCCTCCTTGTTTTCCTCTTTAAAAGTCCATCTGGGAAATGACACCGTGTCAGGGCTCTTTAAATGAGTTTCCTCTTTACATTACACTCTTCAAATCATTTCATTTCAGCAGACCTCTCTGAATGTTCATCCCTTCCCGCGATGAATTAAGAGCAAATGGCTGTGATTTTCCATATCCAAACAAACACACATATTATCCATTTCCTTGTGAATTAACTCAGTCCTCGAAAGGGAGTGCGTGGCAGGGCAGAGGGCCCTGCTCAGCTGTCAGCCAGGCCCTGGGTGAGAGCAGGTTTCTCTGGGCCTGCCCCAGGCACGGCGTCCTTCCCCCTTCCTTCCTGGGCCTTGGCTCGCGCTGGCTCAGCAGCTGGCTTCAGTTCTGCCCCTGCCCTGGCACACGCCCTGTGGGGGTCAGACAAAAGCCCCAGACCCCATCCCGAGGCAGAGACCGCCTGTGGGGCCGCCCCGGGTGCTGCATTCTATCAAGGTAAGTCTGGCAGCCCCAAGGTTAATCGGGTTCAAGTGCATTTTTCAAACATATGTAAACTGTTAAGTGTAACAGCAAAGAGTAAACTGTCGGGGAGGAAACACCAGGTTTTCTGTACTGCTTTTCTCCGCCCCCTGGCTCTCACACACGTGAGAGCGTCTATCCACTTAGCCAGCCCATTATTTTGATAGAGGAACCGGAGGAAAAGATAGTTTTCTTCCCCTAGAAATCGAGCCTGCTGTACTTTGTAAGAGATGAAGTGTGTGGCTGTAGCCTCCGAAACAGTAGCAGACACCTACCAACCGTGGTAAGCATGTAACTTGCAAACTCATGATCCTCCCCCTTCCATAGAAAGGGAAAGCACGCCTCAGGTGTGTATTGGCACGTCTACAGCGAAGTGCAGGCTGGGATTCACGCCCGGGCTGTCTGACAGCAGACCCCGGCTCTGCCACGGCGCCCTTGGTGGCTGCCCCCCCAACCCCCAACTGAAGACAGACCGAGGAGGTAAGCTGATGTAGAAGCGCTGGAGACTCAGGGGAAGACACGGGAAGGCTTTGCAGAAGGGGAAGGGACTCGCGCCCTGGGCTGGGTTGGTGGGTAAGAGGAACGTAGTGTTGGTCAAGAATCCTCTTTTTTGTTAATGTGTATAATGCAGAATTACTTCCTTTTTACTTTGAAATCAGACAAACAGCCTACTTTAGAAACTCCCAAATTAAGCCGCGTTTCTGTCTTACTGCGAGACGTGGGGAAGGTGGGAGACTGGACCAGATGCTCATGGGTTCTTAGGGATCTGTGACGTGGGCTTAACAGCAAGGGACAAGTGTGTGTCAGACTCGGAACATCTGCAGAAAAGCAACAGAATGGCTTATTGTTACAAAATACCTTGTATCCTGCACACACACACACACACACACACACACACAAATGCTACCTTCTGATTCTCTTTGGAATCCCTGGTTCCTCTGAGGCCCAGGACAGGCCGACTGGAGAGCTCTGCTGTGGCCCATGAGTGAGGCCCCGGAGCCTCGGGTTGACACTTCGGCAGGTTTCAGACTCTGCTGCTCATCTCCTGAAAAGGTGAGATGTGGGCCAGTGGATTCTGGGCCCCCCGGGGGAACTGGAGGAAAGTGCGGCACAGTTAGGATGCAGGAAACTCTGAGCAGTCACTCTCCGATTGGGGTTGATTGGGTTAAGGCTTTCCAGAACGGTGTAAAACAGTTCTGAACTCCGTGAACTGCTGATGGAAGCCCGATGCATTGAAAGAAATACAATAAACAGTTTGCTCGTCACGTTGTTGGCTTTGTAGCAAGTATCTGTTTTCTCCTTGGGATTACGTGAACATTTGCTTTCCTTTGATTTCTGGTTGTTATTTTCAATCTTTCTTTTGTTAGCCGAGATGCTTCAAACAGCTCCAGAGAAGCCCCCCGACTCGTGCCTTTGCAAGGTTTGTGTTTCGAGCCTGGCGCAGCCTCCGCACGTCACCTGTTAGCTGTTAGGCGTCTAATTCTGTAAGCCATGACTTCATCTCCCTCAAGGAAGATAGACGGAATGCTTCCATACAACAGATACGGTTCAGTTCAAGATGTTTGGGGTTGGGGGGAGGGAGACTCTAAGCCTCTGGTCTCTGGGTGAACTTGGAAAGGAGACCTGTCAAAGGTATTCACTTTCAGACAGCTGGTCTGTAGCTGAAAAGGCTTCCAAATAATGCCATTATTCACGGCTGTGGGAATTTTGTCAGGCGGCCTTCAAGCCATCCTGCTCCGTGGGGCTGGGGATGGTGGGCCCAGGGGGTCTCGGTAGTGCTTGCTGCTCGGAGGAGAGAATAAGGTCGCCTCGCTGGCCCCGGTCACTACAGATAATGCATCCAGTGGCTCACTACTTGCCGGACCGGCCCTGGCCAGGAGTGGGAACCAGAGACATTTGGGTGTTTTGCAAATTAGATCTTAAAAAAGATCTTAAAACAAAAGAAATAGCTCATAAGCTGGCCGGTGTTGCTCATCATTCAGATTGTCCCCGTGCAACGTTTATCATTGGGAACCTTCCCACACTTACAGTCCAGAGCTGACCCCAGGTGCTCTGGGCCCCAAACCTATCCACTGCTGGGCATTGGTAACAAAACTATTCCTGTCGCTGGCCAGGAAGACTTGGCTTGAGCCGGTGGAGAACCTGGTGAGGGGTCTGTTTCTTCTCTTCCTAACTGCTCTTGCCCAGTTTCCTCCTGTGGTTTCTTGCAGATTCCATTTGTTTTGGTTGTAGCCCCTAGGGCTGTGGCTCCTGAAAGCTCCCTCCAAGGGAGGATCCAACCAAGCACTGAGCTCTGGGAACCGTGAAAAGGACTTGCGTCTGTAGATGTGGTGCTTTCCCGATTCTCTTTCCCAGAATCCTTTTCCCTTAATCCAGGCTGGTGTTAAGAGATGCATAAAACCTTCCAAAATTCAAGATGAATCAGGTGTAGGAAGCCCTCCCTTGCAGGAAGGCATGGGTTCTATGCAAGTGGAGGCAGAGCTAAAGCTGGCTCTGGCTTCCCCAGGGGGCTGCCCCCTTGCTTGTGGCCCTGTGGGCCCTTCCCACCGGGTGTGTGGGGCGGGGCGGTGGCAGGAACCGTGTACAGCCCTGAGCCTGGGGCTTCCATGACCCCGCTGTCATTCTCAGAGGTGAGGATCAGTTACTAGGAAGGGAAGTGAACGAGGAAATTCCTTGGGGGGGGGGGGCTGTGCCCTGCCCCCGTTCCTCACAGCCAGCACCCTTTCCCCGTGCAGAGCCGAGGGGAACTGTTCCGTCCTGCCAAGCAGCTGGTGTCGCCCACCTCCCCTCTCCCCCGGCAGCAGGCAGCCCTCTCCCGGCCAGGAAAGCCCCTTGTGATGGCTGATGCCAAAACGGGCCTGAGGACGAGAGGGTGGGCACTCATGAAGACTTGGCGAGGGCTGAACTCGTGCTCTGGGTTCCTGCCTTTGTTCACTGTCAGATGCAGCCTCCATCTTTCTGGGCTGCTTCTAGCGCCCCAGCTCCCTGCCACCAGATGTGTCCCGGACGGCCGGGCGTGGAACGTGCTTCTCGTAAAAGGTGCGCCTCCGAGGTGCTCTGTCCCGCATGTGTCCCTGGACAAAGGAGTTGCTATGGTAACTACCCTCTGGAAAGCACGCAGGAGTAAACAGAAGATCAGGCTCTTGCTCAACTCGCTGCAGTGTGGGTCTGTGCCCCTCTTTGTTAGCCCCACTGACACCCCCTCCGCCCCCCAGGCGGAGCTGAGGGCCCACCCTTGGGCGGTAGAGGGCGTAGAGGGCGGGAGGGCCGGTCCTCTGGGCATGTGCAGATGGAAGGCGAGCTGGGGTTTGCAGCAAGAGAGGAGTCGTGGATTTTCCTGCTCCTCGGTGAAGAAGGCAGAGGAATGAGACCCCCGCCCAGCTCTTTCCGAGGAGCTGCAACGCTCCTCATCCCACCTGACACACCGACCCCTCAGGGTCACTCCCAGATGGATCCAGGCCCAGTTAGCAGTAGGTGAGCACACTCCTTGAGAGTTCCCAAGTGGAGAAACTCTGGCCGTTGAGGTTTCAGCCACAGAGGAAGAGCCTGGGGGCTGGGCAGGTGGTCGGGGAAGTGAGGGGATTGTTGGAGAATTGATCTCCAGATTTCTGAGCCATGGGTGCTATCACAGGTCACTCCTGTGCTTTATATCCTTGTGTCACATGCCGTCTGTGTCCCACCCAAATGAGCGGCCCAAGGCCACTGAGTTGTGGCGAACCCTCCCCTCCCCCCGGGTCTTTGCGTCCATCACTATGCTCACCTGCGCACAGAACAAGTTAAAGGAGCAGTGCCTAAAATAAGACCACAGCCTCTCCCCACAGTGGCCATGTACCTTCTCTGGGAGAGAGCCTTTCACTACCACTCCGGGCAGGAAGAGGAAACAAGCCATGTCCACTTGCCTGAGAAGCCATAATCTCACATGAGCGTGCCAGAGGGGTGGGCTTAGGGCACCCTTGTGGGTCTCTGTCTAATGAAGGCCAGGTAGAGCATTCTTAGCGCGTTACTGGGAAAAGGTGGCAATCCACCAGACTCCTGGACATTCAGGCTCTGCTGATACTGTTTGGCCCGTGTTTCCCTGTGGCCCCAGAAGGCAGGGGATGGTGAGGAGGTGAGGGGATAGTGGAGGCCAGGAGGAATGGCAGGTGGCTACAACTCTGTGGTACCAGCTGCTCCTCCCTGGCCACTTGGGCCCCCCCAGAACTGCTCTGGCTAGCTCCCTTCTCTGCCTTTACCCCTCGAGGCTGTGCTCGCATCAGGTGAGGCTCCCGTGGCTCCCTCCCCAGCCAGGGGCAGGACCACGGTGTTGCAGGTGTGGTGCATCCTCCGGGAGTGCGGGAGGAGAAAGCCCAGGCGGGGCCCATTTCTGCATCATGGCACCTGGTGCTCAGGGTCACTTGGGCATATCCCAGGCACCCTCTCCTGCTTGGCCGAGACAGGTCCGTCTCCGCTGGACATTGGAGCACACTGCCACCGTCACTTACAGGGAGGCTTCAGTGGAACCGGCAGGTGGGCCATCTCCCCCCTCCGTCTGCACTCGGGCTGCAGGGGGAACAGTCCTGTTGAGATTAACGGTTAAGGGTGGGAAATGTACTGGTTCTCGTCCTGTCCTCACAGGGCCTCCCTCTAGTGATTCTCAAATGGGAAACAAGGTGAGGGACTCTGGCCTGGGAGCGCCACGTAGGCACGGGCCTCGTGGTGCCTCCGGGGGCGGTGTATCATCAGTGACGTGATTTACTGAGTCACCGAGTTCCTGCCTGGGGTTCCTAGTGGACACCTGTGCCAGGTGTGACTGGTTTCCCACCACTGCCACTGGGAGGGTTTGCGTGAGGAGCCAAGCAGTTTTACAGCGCTCTACGCCGTCGTTACTGCATCGGATCCAGCCGCTAGCGCTCCTTCATGTGTATCGTGCAATCCTGTCAGCTTTAAATACGGGATCTGTTCCCTACTTTATAATGATTCTGAGTTCTGACTTTGCTGGAGATCTTTAGTACTGACAACATAACCCGGAATACCAGGAATTCTTCAGTACCAGGAGGAGGTCAGGCCTGAGCCCGCCCCCAGGGGAGTGGTCCTAGGCGGGGCGGTGGCACGGGCAGAATTGCAGACGCGGGGAGGGGAGTGTAAGATACATTCTAGGACAATCTGGGTTAAGAAAAATGAGGAAAGGTTGATGTCGACATTTCCCAAGAGAACTATGCTGCGGAGGAGGAAAAACTCTCTTGCCAAAGGGCACTTGCTATTTCGGCCCATCTTTGGTGCTGTGGAAGAGCTGTTGTCCTGTCCCGTGAGGGCCTGCCCTGAAGGCCGGGCAAATGAACCCGAGCACCAACTAGGGCCTGGGCTCCTAGCTGTCTAGTTTTTTTTTTTTTTTAATTTTATTATGTTATGTTATCATACATTACATCATTAGTTTTTGATGTAGTGTTCCACGATCCATTGTTTGCGTATAACACCCAGTGCTCCATGCAGTACGTGCCCTCCTTAATACCCATCACTGGGCTAAACAACCCCCCCCCAAAACCCTCAGTTTGTTTCTCAGAGTCCATAGTCTCTCATGGTTCTAGTTTTTAAAATGTTTTACAGTGTTGGGGCACCTGGGTGGCTCTGTTGGTTAAGCGTCTGCCTTCGGCTCAGGTCATGATCCCAGGGTCCTGGGTTCGAGTCCTGCATCAGGCTCCCTGCTCAGCAGGGAGTCTGCTTCTCCTTCTCCCTCTGCCCCTCCCCTGCTTGTGTGTGCTCTCTCTCTCACATAAAATCTTAGAAAGTTCTACAGTGTCAAGCATACAGAATGCTGAATGAGGGACACTCACATCGCACCCCTCGATTTAATAGCACTTAACATATCACCGCATTGGCTTTACTCTGTGGAGTTTGTTGCAATTATTTGAGAGTAAATTGCAGATGTCAAGATCCTCCACGGCCTAGTATTTAGGCATGTATCTCCTGTAAACAGGGTTCTCTACAGAGTAGTGACATTATGGTCACACCCAAGAAAATTAATAATCCTTTAGTATCTAATAGCCAGTCTATGTTCAGATCTCAGTTTTGTCCAGAATGACTTTTATAGCTCGCTTTTTTTTTTTTTTTGTAATCAGTATCCCGTCAAGCATTGATAGGTTTGATATGTTGTGTTTGGTTGTTAGGCCTCTTCAGCCTGTTCTACTGCATCCTACCTCTTTCTCTTTATGTTTTAGGATGTTGACTTGGTGGAATCCCGTCATAGGCTTTTAGTTTTGAGTCTGAATGTCTAGGTGTTCGTTGTTGCTTTTGTCAACAGAGATTGGCCAAGCCCCTGCGGTCCCAGAAACGCAGGCATGACCCGCTGCTCAGGATGCACGGCTCACTGTCGGGGCCACACTGCTGGCTCCGCAGGGTTGGTCCTGGTGGCGTGTGGAGGACTGACCGCAGGCAGCCCGTTGTGGGAAACAGGGTCACGTGTGCGCTCCACCACTTCTTACTGGGGGACCTCCGTGTTTTCATCTCCAAAACAAAGGGGATGGAGCGGAGGGGCCTCCTGGTCCCATTCAACACCTGTGCGACTCAGCTCAAAGTGTGGCGGGGCAGAGCACCTGCAGCTTCATGCCTCGGGGTAGCTGCTTCCTGAGGCTGCTGCCCGTGCCCAGGGCCGTGAATGTGGGGCCCGGGAGGATGCCTGAGATCCTCTGACGCTCTCACCTGACCAGATGCTCTCCCACTCTGCTCCCCACAGCTGAGATTCTGGAACTGGCGGGCAATGCAGCAAGAGACAACAAGAAGGGACGGGTCACGCCCCGGCACATCCTGCTGGCTGTGGCCAACGACGAGGAGCTGAATCAGGTATGGGGCACTCTTCTCCCTCCCCTGCCAGACGCTTGGGCGGGCAGTCCTGCTGCCCAAGAGACACAGGGGGGTTGGCATTTGGCTGGCTGTCAGAGGTATGCACTGCGTTTTGGATTATTAGCAGCTTCTCTGACCCCCATGCCAGTTTTTCCTCAAGGCTTTATTTGGGGACAGGAGGGAATGAAACAAGGTATTTGGCCCTCCCTGGAGGAAAGAGTGAAGTTTCACTGGAGTGAGGGACTCTAAGAACCTGCTCCCTGTATACTGAGCCTGAGTCCTGTCAGCATCCTTGGAGATGCCGTGGAGGAAGGAGCTCGACCAAGCAAAGCAAGAATGTGAATGGGCAGGGCAGACTTCTTGAAGGTCAGAGACAGGGTAGATAGGCTAACCATCTGCTACCTTGATTTTCCTGCAAGCTGCTAAAAGGAGTCACCATAGCCAGTGGGGGAGTGTTACCAAACATCCACCCGGAGTTGCTAGCAAAGAAACGAGGATCCAAAGGGAAGTTGGAAGCCATCATCACGCCACCCCCAGCCAAAAAGGCCAAGTCTCCATCCCAGAAGAAGCCCGTGTCTAAGAAAGCAGGAGGCAAGAAAGGGGCCCGGAAATCCAAGGTACGTGATTGGGCAGGGGTATGTGGGTTGGGGCAGGGCAGGTGCAGGCCGGTGAGGTCATGAATGGCTCCCTCCTGCTGAGGGCTTATCCAAGGACTAAGGAGGAACGTGTGGGAGCTGCTTGCAGAGAGGCTAGCCCAGCTCCAGTGGCCAGAATCTGAGCGAAAAACTGGATTCCTGCAGGCAAGGGGAATGTGGGGAGGAGGCTGGGGCAGATAGCCCTAGGCTGGAAGGACCCCATTCCTGGCCTGTCAGGCAGAGGCTCACACCTCTGGGGAGGGACCTGGGTGGTGCAGGAGCTTTCCTGTGCTGGGGCGGCTGCCATCGAGTCCTACCTGAGGGCGCTGGCTGCCTACTTGCCCCCGACGCTCTCAGAACTCTCACTATGTTGCCATGCCTGCATGTCCTTCTCTGAGCATCTTTGAGGAAGGATGGTTCAGGCAGTTAGCTCTTCAGAATGGTTGCCTTGTTAAGGAAGAAAACAGGAATTATGCAGATGCTCCTGCCAGACCCAGGTTGGACTGAGATAAGGTCCCAGGTGCCAATCTTTTTGTGGCAAGTGAATCGCTCTTAGTAATGTGACCTAATGTCTTCGTGGGTGGGGCAGGCCGGCTAATCCCCAGCCCCGATCCTCAGGAGGTCTGGGCCTGCGGGTGGTTGCGCTCCCTTGTCTGAGCATTGGTGGGAGGCCCCAGAGCAACTGGAACAGGTGTTCTGTGTTCCTGCCTCACTGGACCCAGCCTCTGAGCTCTTGTCACAGCCTCCAGGGCCAAGCAGCCAGGGACCGGGCAGTGAGAGCTCCTCATTAACAAAATGGAATCTTAAGCTGTCCTGCTCCCCCCTGCCCTGGGGCACCCCCTTAGGTGTGATCCTTCTGGTCTCCAGCCAGACTAGGTGGAAATTACCTCTGGCAGAAGGTGACCTGCCTATTTTGTGAGACCCTCAGAAGTAGCTCCTTAGAGATGCCTTGTGGGTCAGATGCAGTGTCAGCACATTCTTCCCACCAGAACCCAAAGCCTTTGCCCAGTTGAGGACACCTTGCCAGGCCAGGCTGCAGGAGCACTGCCCTTGCACCCGACTCCTGTCCACCCTCCAGCATGTCCCCCCTCCCGGAGTCAGTCCATAAGCAGGCCTCCGGCCCCCCAACTTCCTATCTACACTGTTGGCTGGCCTTTGGTAGTTGAGGTGGAAGAAGCTGTAGTTTTTGTACACACTGCTGGGTGTGAACAATTGCTTCCCTGAATACAACAAAATCTGAAATCGTCTTGCCCACAGGCCACTGCCCTGCCCCAACCCCCTAGCTGAGAATCACTCCCAGCTCTCTGAGAGAGAACCCTGTAACTGAAGAGTGTCCTGGAAGTTCCTTCCAGCTACTTACACCCCACCTAGCTCACAAGTCCTAGGGGGAGGCTCACGGCCAGGTGGGGATATCGCAGAATGCTCCCTTACTCGTTCCTGCCAAGTATAAAATTAGCAGATTGAACTGTTTCTCTCTCTCCTTTCAACATTTACATTTGCGGGGAGGAGCAGGACAACAGGGAAGGCAGGGAGAAAGTGCCTGTGCAAGCCTTTCTAAATGTTAAAAGAGAAGATGAAGATGCCAGGTCCATCATCTCTGGATCACGGGCCCCAGGAAGCTGGCTGCCCACAGAGCAGGGCCCTTCGTGCTTGGCTTAGTGTTCCTCCAGCTGTGGCCCGAGCGTGGCCCTTGTTCATGCAGATCCGCTGCTTATTGACATTGGAGCAGCCCCTCTGTGTGCCTCGGGCAACCCTGGGCTGAACCCTGCTCCTGTCACCCCTGATCTTACCCTAGTAGTAATTGTCTGACGGCTTTTTGGCCTTCCCACTTTATCAAACACTAGGAATGCTGTTTCTTTCTTTTTGGACTGGAAATGAAGGATGTGTGTGGGTGTGTGTGTGTGTGTGTGTGTGTGTGTAGCTCTAGTAGCTATATTTGGAACTCACTGTTTCTAATAACCATATGCCAATAATGACTCAAACACTCAGCTTTCCCCTTGATTACAAAAGCAGGAAGTCTGTTATGGTGGTCTGTTTTTCTTCCACACAATAAAACACATTGTCTGCTTACTGTACCAGTATTTGGCTAACATTAAACCCTGGGGGAAGCTGAAATTGGAACCGTGAACAGCTAATTTTCAAAACATTTGTTTAATGTAAATTGTGGTGTCAGCTCCCAGAAACAGCAGAGAACCTGCATCTCCAGGTTTAAGTGGAATGTTCTGAAAATAACCTTTCCAGAGACATGAGGAGAAAGCCTTACTAACATGCTAAAGCACTTGGAGTAAAAGGGAGTTGGTATTTTTCAAGTGTCAACACTTGAATTCCAAATCATAATTTTTCCCCCAATTCGATGTAATTGGGAGGTTTTGAAAGTCTCCAGTTGTGACAGCTGAGTCAGCTATCGTGGAACCAGAGAGAGGAGGCAGCAGAACCCATTGGGGCTGGGAGTCCGGGGCCCTGATGGTGCCTTGGGGCTCCTCCTGCCTACTTGGGTGGCCTCAGGCAAGTCTGTGCCTCAGTTTACCCCCTCCCATAAAATGATGGGGTCCATTCCAGGCTCACATTTCAGTGACTGAATCTTTGCACCGTGTTCGTGCCTCAGTAATGTGTGTAAGAGTGGGGATGGTACAAAAGAGGATGCTGTAAGAATTCTCAGCACAGCACCCCCTGCCTCCCCAGAGCAGTCTCTGTAATGAATGTCTATGCACCTTGCAGAAAGTCTATGCGTGGAAAAGCATAGAGATCCGTAAAGCCCTCCTCGTCATCCCTGCCTTTAGATATAAACACATATAAAAGATGCTACCCACTGTTTTGGCAGCGTGGCACAGTGGTGAAGGGTACCAGCTCACTTGGCTTTGTGATCTAATTCTGCCATTTCCTGGCCCCGTGACCTTAGCAAGTGACTTAATTTCTCTGGTAGCTCAGTCTCCTCATCTGTGAAATGGAGACGGAACACGGGGTGCTTGCGAGGCTTAGGAGAGAATGCGCTCGAGTCCTTACGACAGTGCCTGGCACACGCCTTCACTGCTGTTCTGACTCCCTTGTTCTGCCCCTCTCAGCATAGAGCTGGCTCTTGAGAATTCCGTGGGGTGGTTCTGGTGCCCTAGAGAGTATTCAAAACCGTTTTAACCGGTTCTCTGCGAATGAACTTGCGGTTGTTCTGAGCATTCCGACCAACGGTGCCACAGGGACCCTAACTGTATGTGGGTGTCCGTGCTCATGGATCTGTAGGACAAAGTCCCCAAAGGCAGCTTGCTGTGGCAGACAGATTTCTGAGAGCTGTTGCTCACGTACAGAGCATCTTATCCCGTTCAGAAATTTCAAACTCTGCCGCCTCCTTTTAACAGTTAACACCAAAGCTGTTGAAAGAAGATGCCTGCATTCAGTCAGTAGCCATCGCATCTGCATGTGCTCCTCATTCCTCTTGCTAGTGAGGGTACGGCAGTGAAGGCAGGCCCTTGCCCTCCGTGGGTGCTCGCTGAGCTTTGGGCTAGTGAGGGGGCAGAGTCATTACAGAAGGGGTGTGGGGGAAGCAGGTGCCGTGACAACACAGCAGGGATGCCGGAGGCAGCCTTACTTTTTTTTTTTATTTTTTATTTTTTTTAATTTTTTTATTGTTATGTTAATCCCCATACATTACATCATTAGTTTTAGATATAGTGTTCCATGATTCATTGTTTGTGCATAACACCCAGTGCTCCATGCAGAACGTGCCCTCCTCAATACCCATCACCAGGCTAACCCATCCTCCCACCCCCCTCCCCTCTAGAACCCTCCGTTTGTTTTTCAGAGTCCATCGTCTCTCATGGTTCTTCTCCCCCTCCGATTTCCCCCCCTTCATTCTTCCCCTCCTGCTACATTCTTCTTCTTCTTTTTTTCTTTCTTAACATATATTGCATTATTTGTTTCAGAGGTACAGATCTGAGATTCAACAGTCTTGCACAATTCACAGCGCTTACCAGAACACATACCCTCCCCAGTGTCCATCACCCAGTCACCCCGTCCCTCCCACCCCACCCCCCACTCCAGCAACCCTCAGTTTGTTTCCTGAGATTAAGAATTAGCCTTACTTTACAGAGGCGGTCGGGTGAGGCTTTTCTGGTAAGGTGACACTGGAAGAGAGGCCTTCGAGAGTAAGGTGTCGGGCATTCAAGTGACTGGTGGGAAAGCGCTCCTGACAGAGGACCAACCAGCCTGCCTGTCCCCTCCCAGAGAGAACCCGAGAGGACTTGGATGTGAGGTTCCCGACGTTTCTATAACTCGCACACCTCTGGCAGTTGGAGAAGTCTTGGAACCCTTCTTAAGATTAGCTTTTCAAATGCATAAAATACTGAAGATTTGAAGGAAGCCATTTATGCTTAAATCATCCAGATTAAGACCCCTTGTCAGAATATTTACTGAGAGCCATAGAATAATCTTTAGGGGGATCTCCAAGAAGACCGTTTTTGCCAAAAATCTGGATTAAAAAATTCTCTCACCTAGGATTTTTCTGATTTGTTTTTTCATTTTAATTCCAGTTAGTTAACATACAGCGTTCTGTTAGTCTTAGGTGTACAATATAGTGATTCCGTCTCACCCAGGACTTTTCAAACATAAACCCACATAACCCTCCAACTGAACTCCACCCCCATGTGGAAATCACCCCCTGAAGCCTGAAGATATGCTTGCTTCCTACTGCCTGGCAGGAAGCCCATGATGAATTTGGTAGAGTACCTGTTTCTTTTTTGAGAGAGAAATATTTAAACTGAAAATTGAGTGATGAATGTTTGGGTAAGGGATGCCAGAGAAAGACATTGGTTCTCGTGAGAAGCTGCCATCCTTGCAAAATCTTGCTGGCCTTTTATTGAGCTTCCTAGCAGGTCCGACATCTGGGTGAAAGAGACTGGACATAGGTCATCGTGGGTTGATGATTTCACATAAGGCTTTTTGGACACTCAGCCCTGCCTGTTCTTAACTAGTCTCCCTCTGACTCTGACTGAATAGAAGCTGGGTGCAGGTACGATACATGGGAGCTTTTGGATTTGTAGAACAGTATTAAATTCCCCAAAGTCAATCATTTTGGAGATGGACAAAGAGTATCGCTTGCTAGATTTTTCCCCTCCTGCCAGGATCTGAAAAAAATCTACCAGCTACCGTCACCATTTCATAAAAGAAGATGGCATTTGAATCTGTAAGACTGGGAAGGGAAGTAATCCCTGACTATAGGCTTGATGTAAAACCTAGGGGAGCAGTTACTATGATTTGAACGTAGTGACCTCTCACGAGGCATCTGAGTGCACCTCAACTACCCTGTCGTGGCTGGGAACCTTGCACAGAAAAGACTCGGACAGACTGGAGAGAACCGGGAGGAATGGCTTGTCCTACACAGACAGGGTTTGGCAGCTTTCTCTCAAGGCCACTGGTTTAGCAGATCTCCCACCTTAGATTCATTTTCCCCCCAAGGAATCGAAGGCAGAGGGAAGTTAAGCAGTGTGCTCTGGGTTACGTCACTAGTAGAACCAGAAATCAAGTGCAGAATTTCAGAGCCCAAACATCACGTCCCTTGTGTGTCCTGTGACCATGGACCACTTAGTTGCCTTGGCAGAGGCCCCTCTGTTCTGTAGATGGAGGGCTAACTGCCGACTGCTGTAGGGTGAGTGGGGCAACAGCTTAAAAACATTTTTTTTTTTAATAACACATTCTGGACTTCCTTTGAATATATTTGTGCATTCATGATACATATTCTGCTTAAAATTTCCATCTCCTATCCGCTCTAGCACTGTTTTCCAGTTTTATCGAGATAGGCTTGACATACAGCATTACATACATTTAAGGTATACAGCATAAGGACTTGACTTACATCGGTTATGAAATGGTTACCACAGTAAGTTTAGATGCTATTTATTGTGTCATGTAGATACAAAAAAAGCGTTTGTTTTTCTTTGTGATGAGAACGCTTAGGATTTACTCTCTTAATAACTTTCAGATATACCATGCAGCATTGTTAACTATAGTTGGGGTGCTGTGCATTACATCCCCTGTACTTCTTTATCTCATAACTGGAAGTTTGTATCTTTTTTTGTAGTGTTTTTTAAAAAGAGTATAGTTGACCTACAATGTTAGTTTCAGGGCGTACGGCATAGCGATTTGTCTTCTCTGTATAGTTCACTGTGTTCACCCCAAGTGTAGCTACCATCTGGCATTGTGCAACCTTATTATAATACCATTGATTTTATTCCCTCTGCTGTACCTTTTATCCTTTTGACTTAGTCTGTAACTAGAAGCCTCTACCTCCTACGCCCCTTCACCCATTTTGCCCACCACGCCGCCCACCTCTCCTCTGGCAGCCTAATGTTCTCTATATTTATGATTCTGTTTCTGCTTTTTGTTTTATTCATCTCTTTGGATTTTTAGATTGCACATGTAAGTGATACCATACGATATTTGTCTTCTCTGACTTACTTCACTTAGCGTACTATCCTCTAGGTCCATCCATGTTGTTGCATATGGCAAGATGTCATCCTTTTATATGACTGAGTAATATTCCATTGCCTCTGCATGTGTATAATATATGTATATGCCACTTCTTTATGCATTCATGTACTGATGGACACCTGGTTGCTTCTCTGTCTTGAGTATTGTAAATAATACTGCAATAAACAATAGGGGTGCATATATCTTTCCAAATTAGTGTTTTCCTTTTCTTTGGGTACATAACAAGTGGTAGAATTACTGGACTGTATGGTAACTGTATTTTTAATTTTTTGAGGAGCATCCATATTGTTTTGCATAGGGGCTACACCAATTTACATTCCCACCAACAGTGCACAAGGGTTCATTTTTCTCCACATCCTCGCCAGCAGTTGTTATTTCTTGTCCTTTTGATTTCAGCCGTTTTGGTAGGTGTGAGGTGATAACTCATTGTGGTTTTGATTTGCATTTCCCTGATGATTAGTGATGTTTAGCATCTTTTCATGTCTGTTGGCCAACTGTATGTCATCCTTGGAAGAATGGCTATTCATGAAACCCACTTTATTGAGAGTTTTTATCATGAATGGATGTTGAATTTTGTCACATGCTTTTTTTTTTTTTTTGCATCTTTTGATCCTCTCGATCATATAATAGTTATCCTTCATTGTGTTGATGTGGTACATCTTGTTGTTTGATTTGCAAATATTGAACCATCCTTGCATCCCCAGAATAAATCCCACTTGATCATGGTAAATGATCTTTTAAATGTATTCTTGAATGCAATTTGCTAATATTTTGTTGAGGATTTTTTATCTATGTTCATCAAGGATATTGGATTTTGGGCACCGGGACCCTGCTCCCATCCACCTATGCTACCAAAGTTTGGGGGAAATGTAAACCATGGCACTAACCAGTTCCTCTAACCTGGAAAGAGTTCCAGCAGCTCCCCTGCCATTTGGTAGAGTTCTAGGGCTGGATCTTTTATATTCTAGCTGCTCTCTTAAACCAAGGCTATTTTTTTCAGTGCCCCAGGGCAGAGAAATCTGCTCTTCAGTGCCTCAGTTCCTTCCTACCACAGTTCATAGCAGCAAGGGTGGGGGTTCCCTTCATTATCATGTCTCCCTCTCTTTTGCTGTTTGTTCTCTATGTGGTCTCTTTATGTTTTGTTGTGTAGAAGCTGTTCAGTCAGCCCTCAGTTCTTCAGAAGGAATTGCTATATCAATAGGTGTAGATGTGGGCTGTCTGTGGTGGAGGTGAGTTCAGGGTCTTCCCATATCACCATCTTGGACTGGAACTCTAGGTGAAAGTTTGTACCTTTGGACCACTGACATCCAAGTCCCCCATAAGTACACAACTATAAATAAAAAAATGAGGTATAGGGCCTTAGATGGAATCTGAGCAAGTTAAGGGACCTTTTTTTTGTTTTCATAGTACATTTAACTTCATTGGGGTGTATATATTTTTCTTTATTTTTGTCTTAACATTGTGTTTGATTCATTTAGGTTATTGTATGTAGCAGATAGCACTAAGTCAGTGCATTTCATGGTTGGAATTTACCACCATGTGGTTATCCATTCTGCTCTGGAGATATTTAAGTTGTTTCCAATTTGAGGCCAGATTCCTGCTACAAAAGTACATGCTTTTTGGTGCACACATGTTGTATTGTCTTGGGAGAATACCTTTAAGTGGAATTGTGGTATCACAGGGTATTTATATGTTCAGCTTTAGTAGAGAGTGCCAAATAGTTTTCCCAAGTGGTGGTAAAAGTATGTGGTCCCAGTGCAGCAAATGGGAATTCCAGTTCTATATTCTTGCCAAGGCAGGCTAATTTGAGAATTAAATTTTAACCATTCTGGTGGGTGTGCACTGTCCTGATGACCAGTTAGCCTTAGCATCTGCTCAAACAAATTTTGGCCCTTTGGATAATTCCTTTTGTGCTAGTGTTTTGTGCAGTTTTAAAAAAAATAGGATTAGCTATCTATTTTAAATGAGTTACACAGTACTACTTTTTATATGGATATGAATTCTTTTTTTATTGAGATAGAATTGGCATTTAACATTACAGTCATTTGGGGCGCCTGGGTGGCTCAGTCGTTGGGCATCTGTCTTCGGCTCAGGTCATGATCCCAGGGTCCTGGGATCGAGCCCCGCATCAGGCTCCCTGCTCAGCGGGAAAAGCCTGCTTTTCCCTCTCCCATTCCCCCTGCTTTTGTTCCCTCTCTCGCTGTGTCTTTCTCTGTCAAATAAATAAATAAAATCTTTAAAAATAAATTACAGTCATTTTAGGTGTACAGTCTGACGATTTGATATTTGTTTTTTATTTTATTATGTTAGTCACCATACAATACATCATTAGTTTTTGATGTAGTGATCCACGATTCACTGTTTTCCTATAACACCCAGTGCTCCATGCAGTACGTGCCCTCTTTAATACCCATCACTGTGCTAACCCATCCCTCCACCCCCCTCCCCTCTAAAACCCTCAGTTTATTTCTCAGAGTCCATAGTTTCTCATGGTTCATCTCTCCCTCCGATTTCCCCCCCGTTCATTTTTCCCTTCCTTCTCCTAATGTCCTTCATGCTATTCCTTATGTTCCACAAATTGACTTTCTCTGCTTGACTTACTTCACTTAGCATAATCTCCTCCAGTCCCGTCCATGTTGATGTAAAAGTTGGGTATTCGTCCTTTCTGATGGCTGAGTAATATTTCATTTCATTGTATATATGGACCACATCTTCTTTATCCGTTCATCTGTTGAAGGACACCTCGGCTCTTTCCACAGTTTGGCTATTGCGGACATTGCTGCTATGAACATTGGGGTGCATATGGCCCTTCTTTTCACTACATCTGTGTCTTTCGGGTAATTTATATATTGCCAATGATCACCACAGTATGTCCCGTTAACATCTATCACCATACATAATTACCAAGTTACTTTTCTTAGGAAGAGAACTTTTAAGGTCGACTTTGTTAGCAACTTTCAAATAGGCAATACAATATTACTGACTATAGTCACCATGCTTTATATTACCTCCTCATGACTTCTTTCTTTTATAACTGAAAGTTTCTAGCTTTTGACCTGCTTCATCCATTTCACCTGCCTCCCACCCCCACCCCCTGCCTCTGTCAACCATCAGTCTGTTCTCTGTATCTAGAAACTGGGCTATTTTCTTTTTTTTTTATGATTCCACCTATAAGTGTGAACAAACAGTTATTTGTCTTTCTCTGTGATGTATTTCACTTAGTATAATGCCCTCAAGGTCACATCCTTCTTTTTTATGGTTTAATAACATTGTATTTTATATAATTATATATAAATGTATATAAATGTGTGTATATGTATATATAAAATAATTTAGGAGATATGTATAATAAGACATATAATAAAAATAATAGGACATATTATATATGTAAGGACATATATATTAGAATATAAAACATGTTAGTATATGTAATATATAAATATCTTTATCAAATTTTCACATTTTCTTTGTCCATGTTTCCATTGATGGATACTTAGGTTCTTTTCATTACTTGGCTATTATAAATAATGCTGTAGTAAAATGGGGGTGCATATTATCTTTTTGAGTTAGTGTTTTTGTTTTCTTCAGAAGTAAAAATTGCTGGGTCATATGGTCGTTCTATTTTTAATTTTCTGAGGAACCTCCATACTGTTTCCCATGGTGGCTGCACCAATGTACATTTCCACCAACAGTGCACACGGAGTTCCCCTTTCTCCATGTCCTTACTGACACCTGTTATTTCTTGTCTTTTTGATAATAGCCTAATAGGTATGCGGTGATAGCTCGTTGTGGTCTAGATCTGCATTTATCTGATGATTAGTGATGTTGGCGCACCTTTTCATGTATTTGTTTGCCATCTGTATGTCGTCTTTGGAAAAATGTCTACTCAGAATCTGACCACTTTTTTTAGTTTTGATTTAAATTCCAGTTAGTTCACATACAGCATAATATTAGTCTCAGGTGTCCACTGTAGTGATTCAGCACTTCCTTACAATACCCAGTGCTCATGACAAGTGCCCTCTTTAATCCCCCATCACCTTCTTGACCCATCCCCTCACCCGTCTCCCCTCTGGTAACCATCAATTTGTTCTGTAGAGTTAAGAGACTGTTTCTTGGTTTGCCACCCTCTCTTTTTTTCCGTTTGCTCATTTGTTTTGTTTCTTAAATTTCACATATGCGTGAAATCATATGGTATTTGTCTTTCTCTGACCTGTTCCACTAAGCATAATATTCCTAGCTCCATCCAAGTTGTTGGAAATGGCAAGATTTCATTCTTTTTTTTATGGTTGAGTAATAATCCATTGTGTATATATAACACATCTTCTTTATCAATTCATCAGTCAGCGGACACTTGGGCTGTTTCTGTAATTTGGCTATTGTAGATAATGCTGCTGTAAACATGGGGGTACGTGTATCTCTTTTAATTAGCATTTTCTATTCTTTGGGTAAATACCTAGCAGTGTGATTGCTGCATCATAGAGTAGCTCCAATTGTAACTTTTTGAGGAAGCTCCATACTGTTTTCCAGAGTGGCTGCACCAGTTTGCATGCCCACCAACAGTGCAAGAGGGTTCCCCTTTCTCCGCATCCTCGGAGGAACGTTTTGTTCCTTGTGTTGTTGATTTTAGCCATTCTGACAGGTGTGAGGTGATAACTCATGGTGGTTTTGATTTGTGTTTCCCTGATGATCAGTGATGATGAGCATCTTTTCATGTGTCTGTTGGCCATCTGTATGTCTTCTTTAGAAAAATGTCCATTCATGTCTTATGCCCATTTTTTAATTAGATTGTTTTTTTGGGTGATGAGTTTGATAAGTTCTTATATATTTTGGAAGCTAACTCTTTATCAGATATGTCATTTGCAAATATCGTCTCCCATTCCGTAGGTTGCCTTTTAGTTTTGTGGATTGTTTCCTTCCCTGTGCAGAAGCTTTTTATTTTGACGCAGTCCCAATAATTTATTTTTGTCTCCCTTGCCTCAGGAAACATATCTAGAGAGAAGTTGCTGTGGCTGATGTCAATGAAGTTACTGTCTGTGTTCTCTTCTAGGATTTTTATGGTTTCAGGTCTCACATTTAGATCTCTGACCACTTTTTAATAAAAAAATTTTTTTCCTTTTGTTATTGAGTTGTGTGAGTTGTTTACATATTCTGGATATTAACCCCTTATCAGATACAGATCTTTGACTTATGATGGGGTTGTATCCTGATAAACCCATTTTAAGTTGAAAATATCATTAAGTTGAAAATGCATTTAATATTACCTAACCTACCAAACATCATAGCTTAGCCTAGCCTACTGTAAATGTGCTCAGAACACTAATTTGCTTACAGTTGGACAAAATCATCTCACAAAAAGCCTATTTTATAAGAAAGTGTGGAGTATTTCAAGTAATTTATTGAATACTATACTTAAAGTGAAAAACAGAATGGTTCTGTGGGCACAGAATGATTCTGTAAGTGTATTAGTCATTTACCCCCATGATTGTGTGGCTGACTGGGCACTGTGGCTAGCTCTTGCTGTCTAGCATCACCAGAGAGTATAGTGCTGCACATCGCTAATCCTAGGAAAAAAATCCAAATTTAAATTCGAAGTATGGTTTCTACTGAATGTATATTGCTTTTGCACCACTGTAAAGCTGAAAAATCCAAAGTCAAACCATGGGACGTCAGGGACTGTCTGTATATGATTTGCAAATTTCTCTAAAGGTTGACTTTTCATTTTGTTGATGGTTCCTTTGCTCTGCAGAATCTTTTCAGTTTGTTGTAGTCCCACTGTTTATTTTGCCTTCATTGCCTTTGCTTGTGATACCATATCCAAAAAATCATCACCAAGACCAATAACAAGGAGCTTACGATCTGTTTCCTAGGAATTTCTGGGTTCAGGACTTAACATTCACATGTTTAATCCATTTTGAGTTAATTTTTATGTATGATGTTAAATGTTGGTACGGCTTCATTCTTTTGCATGTGGCTGTCCCATTTTCCCAACACTGTTTAATTGAAGAGACTGTTCTTTCCTCATTGTATATTCTTAGCTCTTTTGGCATGAATTGATAATATATATGTGGGTTTATTTCTGGGCTCTCCATTCTGTTCCATTGGTCTATGTGTCTGTTTTCATGTTGATACCATACTGTTTTGATTATTATATCTTTGTAATATAATTTGAAACCAGGGAGCATGATGCCTTCTCTTTCATTTTTTGCCAAGATTGCTTTGGCTTTCAGAGTCTTTTGTGATTTCATATAAATCTAAGGATTGTTCTGTTTCCTTGAAAAATGGCACTGGAATTTTGATAGAGATTGTATTGAATCTATAGATTGCTTTGGTTGGTATGGACATTTTAACAATTTTAATCCTTCCAATCCATGAGTACAGAATCTCTCTCCATTTATTTGTGTCTTCTTCAATTTCTTTCATTAATGTATTACAGTTTTCAGTGTACAATATATAGTTTTCAGTATATAGTTTTTTGCCTTTTTGTTAAATTCCTAAGCATTTTATTTCTTTGATGCAATTGTAAATGGGATTGTTTTCTTAACTTCTCTTTCTGATAATGTTATTAGCATATGCAAATGCAACAGAATTCTATATATTAATCTGGTATCCTGTAACTTTATTGAATTCATTTATTCTAACAGGGTTTTGGTGGAGTCTTTAGGGTTTTGTATATATATAATATCATGCTGTTTGCAAATAGTGACAGTTCTACTTCCCTTCTGATTTTGATGCCTTTTATTTATTTTTCTTGCCTAATTGCTTTGGCTAGGACTTCTAATACTATATTGAATAAAAGTGGCAAGGATGGGTATTGTCTTGTTCCTGATCTTAGAGGAAACACTTTGAGTGCTCATTTTCACTAATGAGTATGATGTTAGCTTTTGGCTTGGCATTTATGGCCTTTATTATGTTTAGGTATGTTCCTTCTATACCCAGTTTTTGAGAGCTTTTTATCATAAATGGATGTTGAATTTTGTCAAATGCTTTTTCTGCATTTGTTGAGGTGATCATATGCTTTTTATCCTTCATTTGTTAATATGGTGTATCACCCTGATGGATATTAAACCACCCTTATATCCCCAGAATAAATCCCACTTGATCATGGTATATGATCCTTTTAACGTATTGTTGAATTCAGTTTGTTTGTATTTTGTTGAGGATCTTGCATCTGTGTTCATCAGGGATATTGGCCTATAATTTACTTCTCTTATGGCATCCTTGTCTGGTTTTGGTATCAGGGTAATGCGGGCTTTGTAAAGTGAGTTTGGAAGTGTCCTCCTCTTTTATATTTTGGAAGAGTTTGAGAAGGATTGGTATTAATTCTTCTTTAAATGTTTGGTAGAACAGTGAAACCTTCTGGTCCTGGACTTTTGTTTGTTGTGAGGTTTTTGATTACTGATTCTGTTCCTTTACTAGTAATCCATCTGTTGAGATTTTTATTTTTCTTCATGATTCAGTCTTGTGTGTTGCTAGGCTTTGGTCCATTTCTTCTAGGTTGTCCATTTTTTTGGCATATAATTTTTCATAGTAGTCTCTTAATGATTCTTTATATTTCTATGGTGTCATTTGTAACATCTCTTTCATTTCTGATGTTATTTATTTGAATCCTCTGTTTTTTTTCCTTGGTGAGTCTAGCCAGAGGTTTGTTGATTTTGTTTATCTTTTCAAAGGGCTAGCTCTTACATTTATTGATCTTTTCTGTCTTTAGGCTATTTGTTTCCACTCTGATCTGTGTTATTTCCTTGTTTCTACCAACTTAGGGCTTCATTTGTTCTTTTTTTTTTTTTTTTTTTTCTGGTTTCATCTGGTGTGAGATTTCTCCTGTTTTTTGAAATAGGCCTGTATTGCTATAAACTTTCCTCTTAGAACTGCTTTTGCTGCATCTCATAAGTTTTGGTATGTTGTATTTCCATCTGTCTCAGGGTATTTCTTGATTCCTCTTTTGATTTCTTCTTTGACCTATTGGTTGTTGAATAGTGTGTAGTTTAATCTCCACATTTCTGAATTTTCCAGCTTTTTTCTCATAATTTTTCTCTAGTTTCTTGGCACTGTGATCAGAAAAGATGACTGATATTTCAGTCTTCTTAAATTTATTAAGACCTGTTTTGTGGCCTAAAATATGACCTGTCCTGCAGAGTGTTACATGTGGTTATGAAAGAAATGTGTACTCTGTTACTTTTGGGTGGAAAGTGTTCTGAATATATCTGTTAAGTCCACCTGGTCTCATAGGTCATTTAAGGCCAGTGTTTATTGATTTTCTGTCTGGTTGATCTATCTATTGATGAAAGTGGGGGTATAAAATCCCCTATTATTATTGTATTGCTGTCTGTTTCTCCCTTTAGGTCTGTTGGTGTTTGCTTTATATATTCATGTACTCCTAGATTGGGTGCATAAATGTTTACAATATTTATAAAATACATATAGATATTCTCTTAGTGTCTGACACATTTATCATTATGTAATACTCTTCATTATCTGTTATTGTAGTCTTTGTTTTAAAGAATATATTGTCTGATATAAGTATAGCAACCCCTGCTTTCTCTTGGTTTCCATTTGCATGAAAAATCTTTTTCTGTCACTTCACTTTCATTGTGTCTTGTCCTTGCTTATAAAGTGTGTCTCTTCTAGGGAGCATATCGATGAGTCTTGTGTTTTTATCCATTCAGTCACTGTATGTCTTTTGATTGGCGAGTTTAGTCTATTTACATTTAAAGTAATTATTGACAGATATGTACTTGTCATTTTGTTCATTGTTTTCTGGCTGTTTTGTAATTCCTCTGTTCCTTTCTTCTCTTTCTCTGCCTTTGTGATGTGATGATTGTCTTTAGTGGTGTCATCTTTTGTGTATCTTCTATAGGCTTTTGCTTTGTGTTTACCATTAGGCTGATATATAACAACCTATTCACAGTCTGTTTTAAGTTGGTAATGTAAGTTTGAACACATTCTAAAGCTCTGCATTTTTACCCTCCCTACACTTCATGTTATTGGTGTCACATTTTATGTCTTTTAATCTCATGTGTCCCTTAACTAATTATTGTACTAATTGTTATTCCACTTTTGTCTTTTAACCTTCATATTAGCTTTATAAGAGATTAAGTCACTACCTTTAGTATATACTTACCTTTACTAGTGAGAGTTATACTTTCATATGTTTTCCTATTACTGAATAGCACCCTTTCTTTTTAGCTTAAACAAGTCCCTTTAACATTTCTAGTATGGCCAGTTTAGCGGTGGTGAACTCTTTTGGCTTTTTGCATGTCTGGAAAATTATTTCTCTCTCAGTTTCAAAGGACGGTTTTGCCAGGTAGAGTATTCTTGGCTGGAAGTTTTTTACTTTCAGTACTTTGAATATATTGAGCCACTCCCTTGTGGCCTGCAAATTTCTGCTGAAAAATCTGCTGATAGTCTAATGGAGGTTCCCTTGTATGTAACAAGTTGTTTTTCTCTTGCAGCTTTTAAGATTCTCTCCTTGTCTTTAACTTTTGACATTTTAATTACAATGTGTCTTGCCATGGGTCTCTTTGGGTTCATCTTTTTTGGAACTCTCTGGGTTTCCTGTCAGGATTTCCTTACTTTTTATGGCTGAATGTTTCCACAGTTCTTTATCCATTCATCCGTCTGTGGACACTTAGATTGTTTCTTTGTGTTGGCTGTCATAAATAATGCTGCTATGATCATGAGGTGCAGTTACCTCTTTGACATAGTGTTTTTGTTTCCTTTGGTTATATTCCTAGAAATGGAATTGCTGGATCATATGGATTCTACTTTTAAATGTTTGAGGAAGCTTCATGCTGTTTTTCATAGTGGTCTACCAGTTTACAATGTGGGCAACAGCCTTAATGGAGGAGGCCATGAGCAAGTGAATCATTGCTGAAAATCACCAGTATTAATCATCACAGGCTAAGCCTTATAACTTGGCTTCATAGGCAGCTGCTGACTCATACCAGGGACACGGGAAAGCTGTCACAGCCCCTTCCTCCCAATACAACCAGCTCTATTTCTTGAATGCTTGAAATTCTGTCAGTTAAGACTTTCTTACCTCTAAAAAAAAAAAAAAAATCCAAGTATTTTTGGGCATAAGCACTAAATCCTTATCTACTTATCAACTGCATCCCATTCCCAAGCATTTATTGAGCACCTCCTATATGCATGGTGTTCACTGGGTAGAGCAGTGATTCTCAAACTTTTTTGCTTGCCTACCTCCTACAACAATTTTGAAAACCTTTGCACCTCACACATTTAAAAATTTGACAGCTAAACTTTTGATAATAAATATAAATATCTGTGTAGGATATAATTTTTGATATATAAAAACCATTTCATCACTCATTTAAGTGTATCCAAAGAAATCGAAATACTGTGTTGATTTGGAATACCATCATCATTTTTTTTATTATGTTGTGTTAATCACCATACATTACATCATTAGTTTTTGTTTGTTTGTTTGTTTGTTTTAGGATACATTCAGTTTATTTATTGCAATTGCTTGATATATCTTAGGTCCCTTTTTTTTTATTATTATGTTAATCACCATACATTACATCATTAGTTTTTGATGTAGTGTTCCATGATTCATTGTTTGCGTATAACACCCAGTGCTCCATGCAGAACATGCCCTCTTTAATACCCATCACCAGGCTAACCCATCCTCCCACCCACCTCCCCTCTAGAACCCTCAGTTTGTTTCCCAGAGTCCATAGTCTCTCATGGTTCATCTCCCCCTCCGATTTCCCCCCCTTCATTCTTTCCCTCCTGCTATCTTCTTCTTCTTCTTCTTTTTTTTTTTTTTTTTAACATATAATGTATTATTTGTTTCAGAGGTACAGATTTGTGATTCAACAGTCTTGCACAATTCACAGTGCTCACCATAGCACATACCCTCCCCAATGTCTATCACCCAGCCACCCCATCCCTCCCACCCCCCACCACTCCAGCAACCCTCAGTTTGTTTCCTGAGATTAAGAATTCCTCATATCAGTGAGGTCATATGATACATGTCTTTCTCTGATTGACTTATTTCGCTCAGCATAACAACCTCCAGTTCCATCCACGTCATTGCAAATGGCAAGATTTCATTCTTTTTGATGGCTGCATAATATTCCATTGTATATATATACCACCTCTTCTTTATCCATTCATCCGTCGATGGACATCTTGGCTCTTTCCACAGTTTGGCTATTGTGGACATTGCTGCTATAAACATCGGGGTGCACGTACCCCTTCGGAACCCTACATTTGTATCTTTGGGGTAAATACCCAGTAGTGCAATTGCTGAATCGTATGGTAGCTCTATTTTCAACTTTTGGAAGAACCTCCATACTGTTTTCCAAAGTAGCTGCACCAGCTTGCATTCCCACCAACAGTGTAGGAGGGTTCCCCTTTCTCCGCATCCCCACCAACATCTGTCGTTTCCTGACTTGTTAATTTTAGCCATTCCGACTGGTGTGAGGTGATATCTCATTGAGGTTTTGATTTGGATTTCCCTGATGCCGAGCGATGTTGAGCACTTTTTCATGTGTCTGTTGGCCATTTGGATGTCTTCTTTGGAAAAATGTCTGTTCATGTCTTCTGCCCATTTCTTGATTGGATCATTTGTTCTTTGGGTGTTGAGTTTGATAAGTTCTTTATAGATTTTGGATACTAGCCCTTTATCTGATATGTCATTTGCAAATATCTTCTCCCATTCTGTCTTTTGGTTTTGTTGACTGTTTCTTTTGCTGTGCAAAAGCTTTTTATCTTGATGAGGTCCCAATAGTTCATTTTTGCTCTTGCTTCCATTGCCTTTGGCAATGTTTCTAGGAAGAAGTTGCTGTGGCTGAGGTCGAAGAGGTTGCTGCCTGTGTTCTCCTTTAGGATTTTGATGGACTTCTGTCTCATATTTAGGTCTTTCAACCATCTTGAGTCTATTTTTGTGTGTGGTGTAAGGAAATGGTCCAGTTTCATTCTTCTGCATGTGGCTGTCCAATTTTCCCAACACCATTTGTTGAAGAGACTCTCTTTTTTCCATTGGACATTCTTTCCTGCTTTGTCGAAGATTAGTTGACCATAGTTGAGGGTCCATTTCTGGGCTCTCTATTCTGTTCCATTGATCTATGTGTCTGTTTTTGTGCCAGTACCATACTGTCTTGATGATGACAGCTTTGTAATAGAGCTTGAAGTCCGGAATTGTGATGCCACCAGCTTTGCTTTTCTTTTTCAACATTCCTCTGACTATTCGGGGTCTTTTCTGGTTCCATACAAATTTTAGGATTATTTGTTCCATTTCTTTGAAAAAAGTGGATGGTGTTTTGATAGGGATTGCATTAAATGTGTAGATTGCTCTGGGTAGCATTGACATCTTCACAATATTTGTTCTTCCAATCCATGAGCATGGAACGTTTTTCCATTTCTTTGTGTCTTCCTCAATTTCTTTCATGAGTATTTTATAGTTTTCTGAGTACAGATCCTTTGCCTCTTTGGTTAGATTTATTCCTAAGTATCTTATGGTTTTGGGTGCAATTGTAAATGGGACCGACTCCTTAATTTCTCTTTCTTCTGTCTTGTTGTTGATGTATAGGAATGCCACTGATTTCTGTGCACTGATTTTATATCCTGCCGCTTTGCTGAATTCCTGTATGAGTTGTAGCAGTTTTGGGGTGGAGTCTTTTGGGTTTTCCACATAAAGTATCATATCATCTGCAAAGAGTGAGAATTTGACTTCTTCTTTGCCGATTCGGATGCCTTTTATTTCTTTTTGTTGTCTGATTGCTGTGGCTAGGACTTCTAGTACTATGTTGAATAGCAATGGTGATAGTGGACATCCCTGCCATGTTTCTGACCTTAGGGGGAAAGCTCTCAGTTTTTCCCCATTGAGAATGATATTCGCTGTGGGTTTTTCATAGATGGCTTTTATGATATTGAGGTGTGTACCCTCTATCTCTTTACTCTGAAGAGTTTTGATCAAGAAAGGATGCTGTACTTTGTCAAATGCTTTTTCTGCATCTATTGAGAGGATCATATGGATCTTGTTCTTTCTTTTATTAATGTATTGTATCACATTGATTGATTTGAGGATGTTGAACCAACCTTGCAGCCCAGGGATAAATCCCACTTGGTCGTGGTGAATAATCCTTTTAATGGACTGTTGGATCCTTTTGGCTAGTATTTTGGTGAGAATTATTGCATCCATGTTCATCAAGGATATTGGTCTGTAATTCTCCTTTTTGATGGGGTCTTTGTCTGGTTTTGAGATCAAGGTAATGGTGGCCTCATAAAACGAGTTTGGAAATTTTCCTTCCATTTCTATTTTTTGGAACAGTTTCAGAAGAATAGGTATTAATTCTTCTTTAAATGTTTGGTAGAATTCCCCTGGGAAGACATCTGGCCCTGGGCTTTTGTTGGGAGATTTTTGATGACTGCTTCAATTTCCTTAGTGGTTATAGTTCTGTTCAGGTTTTCTATTTCTTCCTAGTTCAGTTTTGGTAGTTGATACATCTCTAGGAATGCATCCATTTCTTCCAGATTATCTAATTTGCTGGCATATAGTTGCTCATAATATGTTCTTATAATTGTTTGTATTTCATTGGTGTTGGTTGTGATCTCTCCCCTTTCATTCATGATTTTATTTATTCGGGTCATTTCTCTTTTCTTTTTGATAAGCCTGGCCAGGGGTTTATCAATCTTGTTAATTCTTTCAAAGAACCATCTAGTTTCATTGATCTGTTCTACTGTTCTTTTGGTTTCTATTTCATTGATTTCTGCTCTGATCTTTATTATTTCTCTTCTCCTGCTGGGTTTAGGCTTTATTTGCTGTTCTTTCTCCAGCTCCTTTAGGTGTAGGGTTAGGTTGTGTATTTGAGACCTTTCTTGTTTCTTGAGAAAGGCTTGTATTGCTATATACTTTCCTCTTAGGACTGCCTTTGCTGCATCCCAAAGATTTTGAACAGTTGTGTTTTCATTTTCATTGGTTCCATGAACATTTTTAATTCTTCTTTAATTTCCTGGTTGACCCATTCATTCTTTAGTAGGATGCTCTTTAGCCTCCATGTATCTGAGTTCTAGTTTCAAAGCATTGTGGTCTGAAAATAGGCAGGGAATGATCCCAATCTTTTGGTACCGGTTGAGACCTGATTTGTGACCTAGGATGTGATCGATTCTGGAGAATGTTCCATGGGCACTAGAGAAGAATGTGTATTCCTTTGCTTTGGGATGGAATGTTCTGAATATGTCTGTGAAGTCCATTTGGTCCAGTGTGTCATTTAAAGTCTTTATTTCCTTGCTGATCTTTTGCTTAGATGATCTGTCCATTTCAGTGAGGGGGGTGTTAAAGTCCCCCACTGTTATTGTACTGTTGTCAATGTGTTTCTTTGCTTTTGTTATTAATTGCCTTATACAATTGGCTGCTCCCATGTTAGGGGCATAGATATTTACAATTGTTAGATCTTCTTGTTGGATAGACCCTTTAAGTAGGATATAGTGTCCTTCCTCATTTCTTATTACAGTCTTTGGTTTAAAATCTAATTTGTCTGATATAAGGATTGCCACCCCAGCTTTCTTTTGGTGTCCATTAGCATGGTAAATGGTTTTCCACCCCCTCACTTTCAATCTGGGGGTGTCTTTGGGTCTAAAAATGAGTTTCTTGCAGGCAGCATATCGATGGGTCTTGTTTTTTTTATCCAATCTTATAGCCTGTGTCTTTTGATTGGGGCATTTAGCCCATTTACATTCAGGGTAACTATTGAAAGATATGAATTTAGCGCCATTGTATTGCCTGTAAGGTGACTGTTACTGTATATTGTCTGTGTTCCCTTCTGGTCTATACCATCATCATTTTAAAAGTATACAGACAAGCTCTTTTTTAACAAGTGGAAAATTCACATTACTTTTCTCCTTGAGCCCATATGTCCCTTTCACTTGTCCCACAAAATTTTATCCTAATGCCACACATTTAATGTTGGTGGTAGTATTGTATTGATCTTCACAACAAAAATAATGTATATAAATTTAAATTTTCTTGGAAAAAATTTGTGATCATAAAGGCACTAAATGTTATGGATTCTACAGGATTGGATAGTTATCACACTTATTAACACACAATTGATCAAACCAATAAATATTTTATAAATTTAATAACTATTAAGGAAAAAATATTCTTGGAACTGTATCTTATGGGATAGATGGAGATACAGTTTTTACAATTAACTCAAGTTCATAAGATAGTGACTTATTGCTAAAATGAAACAGGGTTCAGCATCCTGTATTTGTATATTTACAGGTATAAGTACTGGGAATGTCTTGTTCACAAAAAATAAGTGGGAGTGGAAAGGATTTTGTTAAAGCAACATCGCTCAGTCCTCTGAACTCTTGAGATAAGTGCCAACAGTCACCTAGTAATTTGTCATCAGTTCGTTTAAATGCATGTTTTATTTTACAGTTGTTTTAGATTGACAGAAAAGCTACAGAGACAGTACAGAGAGTTCCTCAATACCCCTCACCAGGTTCCCCATTGTAACGTCTTCCATCATCCCGGTACATTGGTCACAACTAAGAAACTGGCGTTGGTACATTACTATGAAGTCCATCAGTCTGTTCTTCAATGATCTCTCAGCTGTTAAGTCAATTTGGTATTTCTCCCATTTTATTGAAAGCACAGAATTAGAAACATCTGAGTAGTGAAAGGATTTGTCACCCTGCCTTTCCCTTTCGTGTTTCCTGGAAAGTATATCAAAAAAGGCTTACTAAGACTTATCACGTAACTGTAGGTTATACCTTTCACTGTTGGATTCTCTTTCACTTGTCAAATCTGGTATACTGAAAGAATTAGGAAAACCATAATGGTGATCATTTTAACATATCTTTGCTAATGCTGTGTCTCTTGATAAAATGCTTTTTGTATTAGCATTTATATTCAAACCTTGGAGCTTCAGATTTAGCTCATTTAATGTTCAGAAAATGTTCCAGCTTGGCCATAGAACTTAAACGTTAAAGCAGCCCTTCTTGTTAAAGCAGACTGTAAAACTAGAATATCTTTTCAATGTAAGCAAAAATGTAAATATGTGAATGAATGTGAATCCCTCAACAGGCATGTGGACAGGCACAGACCTTGCCCTGAGTTTGCGGTCCAGAGCCTTCCTTAGGAAGGCGTGGCCATTTGGAATACCTGTCACCCCCTGCTTTCTTGGTTTGCTCACACTCGAGCAACCCCGCAAGAATGATGTACTTTAATAACTGGGGGGGGGGGGGGGGAGAGGGAAAAGGTGGAGTGTCTGAACACAAACTACCATTCATTGTTCCCACTCTCCTCAGTCTATGACATCTGAATGCAGACATCCCCAAATGAGCCAGAATACCCATTTCTCATATGGTTCTCCTACTTAACAGAAATGCATGAAAGACTTGTAAAGCCCTGTATCCCTACTCCTGGGGTGGCGGGGGGGGGGGTGGTGCCAGGCCAGTAATGGGAAGCGGGACAAGGATGGTGGTGCAAAGAGATGGGGCATGAGACCTCTGTCACAGGTGCACATCACTCAGGGCAGATCAGTTTCAGGAAAAGTCCGTTAGAAAGTTGAGGATCTGGAAATGAATGAAACCTCTCTGGACAATAAGCCTTGCAGGGCTCTTGGGAACCCCAGGGTATACATACTTGAGTCTGGTTGGGACAAGGAAGAGGCCCAGGAGCACACTGATAGCCGTGCCCACTCACCGGGGCTCACCAACAGCCACCGCGGGGATCCTTCTCCCAGGCTGGTTTTCTTGAAGGACAGTCGGGAAGTGTCTTACCTCCTGGGCTGGGGAAGGTTGGAGGGTTATGGTCCTTGGTCTTATGTTTGGCTCTTTGAGAACTCGTGATCAGGAACAGTTTGCTTTTTCCCCTCAAACTTGAATAATGTGCACACATCTAGAAAGCAAAGACCCTTAATTAAGAGACATTTCATTGGTCTAAATTTATGAAAATAGTTGTTGTAGATTATCACTCCACAGTGAAGTTTTGCCTTTGAGTAGCTCTGTTTTGAGATTACAAAGTGATGAAATGACAACTAGCACTCTTGGGAGAGCTCCGGGACTTCCCAGAGCCTGTGGCTCCCACCTTGAGAGCGGCCGGAGACCGGGGGTGCTGTGGGTGCCTGTTTTCTGCAGGATGATGGGCAGGGCCCGGGAGCCGCCTCCCTGTTAGCACAGCCCACATTCCTTGGGTGTCTGCCTGTGCGGGCCTCCTAGTGACTCTTGTATTTGTGCAAGAAGAAGCAGGGGGAAGTCAGCAAGGCCGCCAGCGCCGACAGCACCACCGAGGGGACGCCAGCCGACGGCTTCACGGTCCTCTCCACCAAGAGCCTCTTCCTCGGCCAGAAGGTAGGCAGACGCGCGGCCTCGGTCGGCTCACGGCCCTGGGACAGTTGGGTGGAGGCCACCTCCGCTGCGGGAAGGCCCCGGGATTCCCGGAGGCCGCTCCTGGCCTGGTGGGTGCGGGTGGAGGAGTGGGCGGCCGGGGCTGGCGGGGTGGCCTCAGGGAGGGCCGCAGCAGGAGCGCTGGGGGAGGCCGTCTCGGCGGGGGGGATGAGGAGATAGTGCTAAGCAGAGGGAAGGCCCTCCTGGGGCGGGGGGGGGGGCGGTTCTGGACAGCCTGGGGTTGGTCTGCGGAAGGAGCTGCTAATGTGGGACCAACAGGTCATCAGGTAGCCCCAGCCAGAAAAACAGCCCGAAGTCAAAGCTGGGTCTCGGAAAAGGAAAGGTCTAGCAGGCAGCCCGCTCGCTGCGGTGGGCCCTGCAGGAAGAGCCTCTGATCGGGGGCGGGATTGTTTCTAGACGTCCTTAGGTAACGGGTACACTGAGCCACCTCTCGACTCCTCAAGCCAATCTTTTGTTTGTTTTAACCGTGGGCACTGTATTTTCAGCCATCCCAGTGATGCAGCTTTGCCAGGACGCCATGGTTTTGTAAAAGATGATTCACTTTTGTTCAAAATAAAAATGATGCAAAGGCTTTTAAGACCTGAGAGTGAGAGTTAATTAATATTTCTCTATTGACACCAAAAAAAAGGGGGGGGGGTTGGAGAGAGAGGGAATTCCACTTCTCTTAATTTTTTAATCCTCCATGAAAGAAAATGAAAGGCATGAATTTGACCTTCCGTGTAAATTGCTTTGTGGCTAAACAACTTGGTTCTGAAGCTGCATCATTTTTACAACCTCACTGTCAATTTTCTTTCGCATCTCAAGTGACACAGCCCTCCTGCTCCTGCCTTGCAAACGCTCCTTCTCCCCTTCCCCCTCCTTCCTGTCCTGATTGCACTCAGGCTCTCATGATGCAATTCCTGTGGTGGACCCTGTGTTCCAGCAAATCACCATCGCAGCTGACATTTTATAACCATTATCTGTATTTTGTATGCATTTTTCAAAGGAAAAAAAAAAATCAGCAGCGCTTGTCATCTTAAGGTCTGGGGTTTTGAAAGTTTTCGTTGAAGGTATTTTTGATTTATTTAAAAAGATGTCAACTCAGCAGTGAAGGCAACCACCTGGGTCTACTTTCACACCCTTTAACATGTCCTTTGGGTCATATATCGGACGTTAAGGTGAACCGTCGTCCCAGTTGCTGTGGTGTGAACTCAAGTGTGAACCCCCGTGCTGCTCAGGAGTGGCTCCGGTGTGCTTTAGATCCCCGGTGCAGACCACCCGCCCGGCTCGCAAGCCTGCCGAGCAGGTAGAGCAGTTCAGTCCCTCCCGCTGTCCCCACCGTCCCTCAGCACTTCCCTGCCCTGACCCTGGCCTCTCCCTTCCCCGTGTGGTTCTTGCTACCCCCTGCCGGCCACCCCAAAGCCAGCCTCCTCTCCGAACGCCTCACACCCCCTTACTGGCCGAAGTCAGGTATTTTCAGAGTAGCCGCACTCAGCCACACCGATGTCCACGTGCAGACGGATGCCCTCGTTGATCTTGAGCCTGGGGTCTTGTCCGGGCTTTGCTGCATGGGGGCCCTGGAGGGGAGGTGGCACAGGCCGCACACAGCGGGCCAGTTCCTCTGCAACCGAGCAGCGCCCTCTTCCCGCCACGTGGGGTGCACCTGGTCTCAGGTCCGGCTGCCACAGGGACAACAGCCCCAGAAAGTACAAACCAGCCAGTTCTGATGGGACTCCATTCAGGGGTGGGGAGACCAGAAAGCTCTAGAGAAGTATCGATACTCTATCATAACCTACAGGAGCATCATTTAGCGTTCTTCAAGAAACAGGAACACGGAAGAAGTAGACTTGACAGAGAAACTCATGTGCCCATTACTGATGTCCTGGCTTTGGAAGGGAGCTTCTGGAAGGACGGGTTGAGCTGAACCCGGGGTAAAATGGCCAGCTGTCAGGGAGCTGAGTGCAGACCCAGACAGACCAGCCACCTGCTTTCCCATGTCACCCAGTTAGATGTCATCAGGGAGAACAGGCACTGAGCTACCGCGCGGTTGCGCTCCGCGTTATGTGTGCTTCCAGATTAATGACCCGAGGTTCGCACATCCAGGACGAGGTAGCCCCAAATCCGGGACCGCACATGCCCTTGAGCAGGGGAAACCACATCTCCCTTCAGGTCAGCCGGGGCCCCAGCGTCAGAAAGCAGTGTGTCAGCAGCCCTTCCAGGATCCCTGGGCCCCTGAGGGGTGACGTGCAGCAGGTGTTGTTCTTCGGGAGCATTACTTGCAGGCAGTACTTTCTGGCCCTTGATGGACTATTACCGTGGGGTGAAAGTCACGGCATATAATGCAAAAAGGGCAAGAGTCCTAACACTGACGTGACTTTTCCCGCAAAGCACATTTTAAAATGTCATTCTTACAGACGATAGTTTTGACTTAGATTTTTGGAAATGTCCTAAAAAGCGTACCTGAGAAGGAAGACTGGATAGTACCCGGTATTCTCTGAATCTGGTTTTCCCATCTGTGACCGTGAAACCGATGCTTGAATCTTACAAGCAAGCGACGGTGGAGAAAGGTGATACGGTGCCCTGCACGGCCCTGCCAGGCCTGGTTGCTAAGCTACTCGCAGGAGAAGCCGGCCCAGGGCTGAGGAGTCTGGGATTTCATTATTGTTGATGATCAAGTCTCAGGAGTAATAATCGTCCTCATGACTCTGCTTTTACTCAGTGTTCACACACATTGTTGTTGAATTGTTTTCAAAAAGCAGACAGTGCTGTGAATCTGAATCCACCAAATGTTTTTGCTTTGTGGTTCAACAGAGATTCACAGCTTCCTTTCAGAGATTTAAAAACCTGATTCTTCCAATGTGTACTTCTATAAATCTGGGTCAGTGGCAGTAAATGATTTCAGGCTTTCTGGGTAGGGTCAGTATTATTTGAAGGAGTAGGGAAGGCAGCATGAGAAGGCTGTGAGTGAGTCCCCACGCCCCCAGACTGTCAGGATCCGAGCCGCAGCTTATAGGCTGAGGAAGGCAGGGGTGGGGTACCGTGGGTTTTCTCCCTCACAGACACACACACCTGACTCCCAGGGGCTGGAGCACTGTAAGGAGAGAGGGAGCGATCAAAGCAGCAGTGAGGAGGGAAGGGTCGATGCCCTCTTCCTACCCTACGGCTGACGATTGGTGTCTGAGACGCATGAACAGTGCTGGCTCAGCTCCTGGGCCTCCAGCAGTGCCCACTTGTGTCCTTGTCTTTGTGTGACAGCTTCTAAGCCAGAGACCCACCAGATGCCACCATCAGACCTGAGGCCTTTGGGAGAATTGAAGCTGGGGATGTGTGCAGGGTGGGCAGCAGGGCACAGATAAAGGAGCCCCTTCATCCCAGAGGCTGGGCAGGCATGGGCTGCAGAGAAAACCTGGTTCGCCATCAGGGGCTACAAACAGTTTTACAGAACACCTCACCCTTCCTGTCTACCTTGGTTGAAGTGGACTTTGGGGACAGGAAGAGAGTGACATTTTATAGGGCTAGCACAAGGAAATACAGCTGGTCAGTCTTCTCCCTTCCTTGTCCATCATGAGGACATGAGAGACACCAAAAGTGGACAATTACAGGCTAGATCCAGCATGTCACTCGCTACTGTTTACCAAATACTTTCATTTCCTAAAATTGAGTTTTTAACAATATATATAAAAAAAATAGGATTCCTGTAGCCAAGTAGGTCATGTCAAGGCACAGCCCATACACAGTCCGTCTAGTAGTTCCAAGCCACGCTCCTTCCCTCTCACTGGCAAGCTGCCTCCCGACCTGCCGGGAGTGGTGGGGGCCCGCCTTCAGGAGACCGGGTTTTCCCTGAGCCACCTCAGGTCTAAGCCAGGCCAAGGGCCCAGGTCCTGAGCTCTGGCATTTCCGTTAGCCCTACTTTAAGAGAAGGGAGATGTTCATTTCACCTCAGAGTCGTTGGGATGTTTGACATTCAAGTCCAGCTCTGTTTGTGTGCCTGTAGGAACCTGAGCACCACCTCAGGCATCGTGTGGCGCTCAGGGCTAAGAGACAGCCCACGCTCTGCCTTCCAGGAGCTTCTAGTAATGAGTTCACTCATGAGTAGAGAACAAGGACTGACATGGACATAACCACTAGAGGGAAGATGTGGGGCATAATAGACGGAGACACTGGCTGTAGCTGAGATTAATCAGGGCCCAGAAGTTGAAGGGTCTTGCAGGACACTTGGCTAAGTCCCCTGCTTCCAGTTCCATAGCCACGTAGGACCCCCTTCTGCTCTGTAATTGGCAGTCCCCCTTGGTCACTCTCAACAGTGGCGAGCAATCTTCAGATATTTTAAATTCCCCATACTGGGATTTAAAACTTAGTTTTCTGTCATTTCCAATGATAAGACAAAGGAGTAGTGACCTTATTCAAATTCTGAAATCATCAGTGACACCGCCCCCCCCCCCCACCTCCCAGAGAATCAGATTCAATATGAGAATATGCACAGAGCCCGGAAATCTTGCTCCCCGGGCCCCCTGCTCTATCCTGCGCTGCAGACAGCCACGTGGTCCCTGGGGGAGGAGTGGCTGGGACTTCCTAGGACTGGCCGTCTTTCCTGGTCCTACCAGGCTGGTTTGTGTGTAGCCATGGGACCACAGGATCCTTGTCAGACCTCTGCGCACATGGCCTATTTGTATGTCATGCTCACGGGGTTTCTTCTCCTGTCCAGGGGGAGCTATGGCCTTTGTTCTTGACCATTTCACTGTTGGCTTCTGTCCACTGGCCTGCCTACCCAAGCCAAGCTGGTTACCCATGTGTCTCTCCAAAGTGCCTGCAGCAGTTTGTCCTCTGCCCTCCCCACCCATTCCTCTCCCGGACATACACACATAGTAATCCCCCCACCCCAAACACATGCTTTATAGTCCAGAGGTGGTTTTTTAAAAATATTTCAATGTATTTAACCACAGCAAAACTGTTCTGCGGCTCAGGCCCTCAGCCTGAGGACTTGTACTGAGCCTGGTGCACAGCGAACATAGGTGGAAAAGCAAGAGTAAGATGTGGGGGAGAGTGAGACAGTACTCGGTTAGCCGGGAGTTCTCCTGGCTGGTGGTAGTGGCCCCCCGAGGTGCAGTGTTCTGGGCTTCCAAGAGTGGGGCACCTCTTGTCAGGAAGGTGAGGAGTCCAGAGGGAACTGGGAATTCTCCAAGGAACTTGTTCTGTTTGCAACCACTCCCTCACTTCAGCAAAGCCATGAAGCTCCCCGCCCACCCCCACCCCCAGTTTCTCCAGAGATCCCATTCCCCAGGCAGAGTCAGAGACTGTCTTCTGGGGTCTTCTCTGCTAGCTGAATCAAAGCCCATGGAAATAGCTGGTTTTCCAATGAGGCACTTGCAAATATAAGTTCAGAAGCATCTATACTGTTGGGAAAAAAAATAGTGTGAATTTTAGGGATTTGAACATGTATATTTTTAAACAAACAAGAAAGGAAACTCATAGATCCCTTAAAAATATACTAATCCATACCACACCAAGTCAAGTGTTGCTTTCCCTTTTTTTTTCCTTTCCCTTCCTCCCTCAACAACGTCCTGCTACTTCACAGTGTAGGGTTTTGGGGTGGGTTTTTTGCGGGGGGAGGCAGGGAGTATTAGCTTAATTTGAGTTTTTATAAACAGCATTTGCTTAAAGTTAGATGCAAAGATGCAATACTTACATGATATCATAATCAAACCCTTGACCTTGTCCTGAATCCTGACCGTTCCCTTGCCTTCCTGGAGCGCCCCGCCCCCTTCAGTCTGTGCCCAACCACACCCCTTCTCCCTGAATGCAGCACTTAGCGCCCTCGCCCTGATGCTGGTCTCTTCTCTGCCTCTGTCCCAGCCCCAGAGTCTGCAGTGCCAGCAGCCCCACTGTGTGGGGTCCCCCCAGTGGGCTTCCTCCAGCTTCGGGGATGTTGGTGGCCCCTAAACCACCCTGCAGTGCTGGGAACCAGACCCCAGGAAGTCCCCGTGGAGAAAACTTCTTCCTCTCCCACCTTCCAGCTCTAACTAGAAATGGAGCCCACCGCCCTGTGGCAGGGCCTGGCTGAGTCTTTCCCCAGCCCAGCGTATGACCAGATTCATTTCCCCACGTGCTTGCTCACAGAGGATGAGTTTTGGTTTAAGCGGGTCCATTTTTTTGAGAATCTCCTGAGTGCTTCTGGGAATGAGAAATGTGGGTTTCTATTTCTGGTGCTTATAGAGTGTCAGGTTTTCTGTTTGGTTTTGTTTTCAACAAAACATTTGGCCCCAGAAATTCAGTGCCTTGGAGCCAAGTTGCCAAGGGCCTCCCTGCCAAGTGTCTGCACACGGCCCTCTCGTCCGAGCGCGCGCCTGGACAAAGGCTCCTGCCCTCTTGGGCCCTGCGGCTGCGGGCCACTCTTCCAGCCTCCGTCGCAGTTGGTCCCGGGCGCCAGCTCCTCTGGGGTCTGCTTGGGCATTGCTCTTCGCTGCAGCTGTTAGGAATTCATGTCACTGAAGGATGAGCATCTTCACTGAGAGCGCGAGAGCGCGAGCACTTTGCCGCAGCACTTGTACCTAAGAACAGGAAGGGAAAGGGTAGGATTCGGGACAGTAGTCCTGGGCCGGCTAATTCTTCTTACCCCTCTGACAGCTGAATCTAGAATTCAGGGCTCCTCTCAGCCAGAGGGTTGCCATAGCAATGGGATAACTGTGAGGAGGGAGCACATTCGGTGGCTCTTCAGGAAGAGCCAGTTGGTTTCGTGCTCATGGAACTGGGGGAAATCCTCGACCCAGTGGGGCCCCAACAAAGTGTAACACTTGAGGAGACACCGGCGCGCTCGAGAGCTGCTCTTTCTCTCCCTGGCTCTCACCAGAACTTCAGCATCACATGACTAATAGGCATGCAAAATTAGATGTTACTAAGCAACAGACCACCTCGCTCTTGGCCCCCTCTGAGCAGGGCAGCGGAGCCAGCCGGCCAGGAGTCAGGGTGAGGGGAACAGCTTTAAAGACCCATGGCCCCTTGGAGGAGAACAGCAGAGCTGCTAGGGCTTTCCCAGACCAGCTAGGACTTGTGTACCATCCCGGGGCTCGAAGAGGAGGTCACCCCGGCAGTGAGTACTCTGATTCTGGGTCCCACTAGCAGCTGTACTTCGTTTCTTCAAAGGGGAGTGGACCCGCCGGTCCACATGGCTTACGCCTCCCTTTTGCCCCAAGCCTCACCCAGCAGGTCCTGGACCCTCAGCCTAGCTTGCTTCCTTCCAGCATCCTGAGCAGCACTCGAGTCTTGTTTGAGACGGATTTGTTTTAGCCAGCGACTCCCCATTCCCCTGTGTGCCCAGTGCACCTGGAGTGTCCACTGCCCTTCATCTGTATCCCAAGGCGCACTTCTCTGTGACTTCCCGGCTGTCCTGTTATTTCCCACCTCATGCTTTTCTTTTCAGCTGAACCTTATTCACAGTGAAATCAGTAATTTAGCCGGCTTTGAGGTGGAGGCCATAATCAATCCTACCAATGCTGACATTGACCTTAAAGATGACCTAGGTAATTGGGGATGGGGTTTGGCACCGCCAGCTGTCAGATGAAAAGTTATGGAACCCAGAATTTAGGCTCCTCATCTTCTCAAACTTCAGGTGGGCAAGCCAAATTCCCAAATCTGAGATGGACATTTGAGGGTAAACCCTGAATGTTTACTCACTCCGAGCCATTTCAAATGGAAATGTCTGATGACATTTCATTAAGTGCAATTGGCTACTTTCCCCTTGATTGTCAATATATTGCCATCTAAATTCTCTTCCATAGTGATCATACTGACTGCTGGTTACTTGGGAGGGATTTTTTAAAAATGTGTTTGTTTTTTTTTTAGAACTGAAAAATCTCAGGTTGCTACAAAATGATAGTTTCTCCATTTAAGCCTTAATTAGAAATGACAAAGCTTGAACGCACTTGAAAAGGAAGAGACAATTAAACTGCATCAGTATATCGTCTTGAATCCACCAGCAAATTGGTTTCCCCCAAATTTACCACCTACTCAGTATTTTCTACGACTGAAAACAGTATATGACTGCATGCCTACTTTATGAATTATTTGATTATTAGAGGATGATACTAAACAGAAGGGCAACATCTCTTTCTGAGTGAGTTCCTACAGAGGAAAACTCTGCCCCAGAGCCGTGGTGTCTCCACGGCTCAGGGCAAGCGAAGAGGTACCCCTCAGGTTTCCCAGTCTGTGGCTTGATGTTTGCACAGAGGAACTGTCAGCTCAGGGGCTCAGTGAAGGCTCCTGTCCTCTTAGCTGTGAGCCTTGCCAGGGGCAGCAGATGAGCAGATGCCCACTGGGGCAGCCTCCTGCCTGATGCTGACCTAGGTATGTTTTGAAAGCCTTTCGTTTCCACCTTTGGCTACCTTTGTCAGGTGGCAGCATCTCTTACTGGCAGAGATGCTCATTCTAGAGCCTGGGCCCAACCCTCACAAACTAGGCATAATTGTGGGCTGGAAACAAGGGAACGGGGACTCAAGAATGCCCTGCCCGAACTCATTTTCCACCCATATACTTTCTTTATACAGATATTTTCTTTAAAAAAAAAAAAAAAAAAGGCCACAAGCTAGAAAAAGCAGGGATCGTATCCAAAGTACATTTTATATGTAAAATACATGAAAATAAGATCGACTCGAATAAATGGCAGACCTGGAAAAAATATTTTTACACGTTGAAGGGGACGATAAAGGCAGTTCTCTATGCACACATACTGTTTTCTTGGTTTTCAAGAGATGTCCCTCGAAGACAGACAAAACGATGCGTGTCCCAAGACTAAAACTGCAGCTCTGAAAGCTGCGGCCGACAAAATGGAGAAACTTGTCGTTGTGGTTGGCCTGATAGTCCACATTTTTTTTAAAACAGATGCCATGTTTTTAGTAGTCTTCTCAGCGGGGTACCAGTTTTGTAGGCTTTTGCGAAGTGAAATGGGGCATTCGTTGTTTTGTTATTTCTTTTAATCTTTGGAAATGATCTCATGTGTGTGTTTCTCTTTTTTTGGACATGTCATTCAAATGTTTAATTTAAACATGTCACATTTGATATTCCTCCTCCTCCTCCTCCTCCTCTTCCTCCTCACCCCCATCCACATGTGCGCACACTTCGTGGACTGATTGCCCCTTGGGCTCGTATGTTGGAATCGACCAGGTAGGCCAGCCCTGCCGTTGGGCATTAGTAAATGTGCCTGTGCGTGGGTCTCGGGCCAACACGGTTGATATACATTTGTTTACCTGTTATAGTTGCAAGTTGTACAGGCTGACATTGCCTCGATCGACAGTGATGCTGTCGTTCACCCGACAAACACTGACTTCTACACCGGTGGTGAAGTAGGTAATGCCTAGCCGGGTGCTGCCGAGTGTGTGTGTGCATGGTCAGTCGGCCGCCGCAGACAGCTTGATCCTTTGACAGCTATGCAGGGCTGCATTCATTTCACACTTCCAGCTGTCCTGACCTTCCCAAGGCCTCCCGTCCCTGGGCTGTGAACACGAGAAACCACAGCTAGCTGTCAGCCAGGGTGCATCACGCAGCTCCCAGGTGGGGCACACTTCTGGTTTGGAAACTGGTTCGGCAACGTCATTCCGGCATTTGCTTCACGAGGCACGGCTTTGTTGGAGACTGGGTTCACCCTCGATTTCAGCTGCGAGGGGGATGCAGCCAGGTGGGCCGAGTGGCTTCCAAGACCACCTCGGTGCTGTCTGTGGACCAGGCACACAGGGATGCCCGGGCACAGGTCTCTGCTCCCCCGCCCCTGGCCCCCGCCCCCACTTCGGTGTCACAAGCACGCTTCCCTGAAGATGGCCTTAAAGCCTCAGGGGCACGCTGAGAACACACTGGGCTTCTCAGACCTTAGCTGCACAAGTCATCTCATTCTGGTGTGGGATCCCTAGATGATCCTAGACCCGGAAAGCCCCTTCCTGTTCACTTGGCTTGCGGCGCTCACCGGCGGAGCGCGGGGTGGGGGAGACACAGGGCAGACTTGCTGCATGAATGGCAGGCAGCGCCCTGCTTGAAGAATACGCTGCCGGGCTTCCGTGACCAGGGGGCTGGTCTGGATGTTTTGGCAAAAAGGCACAGGGTTAGAGCTAGGTGGCAGGGGCTTGAATCCCAGCCTTGCCGTTTACCGATTATGAGGGCTGGACGAGTAACTTAACTCCTCAGTGCCTCGGTTTCCCTATCGATGAAAGACTGATCATGATGAGAATGACATTCTTATAAGCAAAGCACCTTGTTTTGTGCCTGCCCCATGATGGGTACTTCCTGTCTGGTCTCCCCCTCATGTGCATCTAGGATTTTACCAGTAGGTGTGCCTGTCCCGAGAGCAGCACTCTGGCTGTAGATTTGAACACCACGTCCTAACGCAGTGCCCTTTCTAATAAAGGGCAAAAGTGAAGTCAGCCTGGAGGCTGAGGCTCCCGGGATTTTCCTGAGTGTCCCAGACACCGGAAGCACAAACAGTGTAGCCATCTGTCCGGCTCTGTTTAGTGTCACTAGCAAAGCCTGCCGTTCCCAGTCCGCCCTAGCCACCGCGATTTGGGCTGATTGCTCTCCTGGGCATTTTGGATCTCGGACGTGGATGGAAAAGACACACTGGCCGGGAAGTTGGGACTCGCTAAGGCGTCCCGGCCAAAATGAAATCAGGCTGTAGGCAATTAAAATAAACTCCACTTTCACAAGATCTTGGAGGAGTTTAAGAGCTCCTAAGTCAGGCAGCTTAAGAGAAAGATACTCCCTTTCTTAACCAAATGAAAACTCGATGGGAGGGAAGTACTTATTTGGAGGAAAATAAACAGAACGGCAAAGGGCTTATCTTTCTGCCAGGAGTGACTAAGGCCTGGGTTCACCCTGCCATCCAGGACTTGGGATGAAATGGAAATGAGCAAGCTCCCAGGGCAAAAGTATCTCCCCTAGGCCCAAGCAGAAGGGAAAGGGACTTTCTTTACTGGGGAAGGTGTGTGTTCAGCAGGATTCGAGGTGCCCGGGGGTAGAACTGGAGGCTTTGAGATGGGGGCAGGAGCCAGTTTTGGGGTAACGACCTAGTCCGTCCAGAACCACGATCACAACTGGTCTCCTCGGAATCGTGACAGTGCTAATCCTTTGCCCTGTGATGTGCTTGCCCTCCCCGCCCCCCCCCCCCCACCTCACTGAGATGTACAGGGGAGGCATAATTAGCCTCGGTGACCTGGCCGTCACCTGGCTCCGAGAGCTTGCCCAAGGTCACGTGTCACATCACTCGCAGACGCTGTCACAGCTGGAAAGGAACCTCAGCCGGTCCAGACAGCTTTACTGGCCGAGGAGGACCCCAAATGACTGTGCCGGAACCCAGGTCTTCCAAAGCTCACCTCAGTGCTTTTTCTCAGTGAACCAGTCCAGACTAGTACTGAACCCACCTATCTTTTACATTTTCCAAAACAATGACAAACCAGATTCCTCCGTGGTCTCAATTGGTGCTAGCTCCCACTTGGATGTGTGAGAGGGGAAAAGAGGAAGCTAGGACATTTCTCCCACTGGGTGTGAAATTCCTGAGACCCGAGACTGCTGGAAGAAGGAATGCCAGTGCAGGAATGCTTAGCCCCGTGATTAACTCTTACCCATCACAGTCCTTTCTAACAGTGAAATAGACCACAGGCTTAGCCTGGCATTTGTCCAAGCCTAAATTTTCGCTCAGGCTGTTTTGAACACTGATACTTATGCCTGCTTTCTAAGCATGAAATAATGTTCTTGTTCTCATGGGAGTAACACATGTTTATGCTTGGGGGCAAAGAAGCCAATTGCTTTACGATTAACCCTGAAGTGGAGCCTAAAAAGCAAGAGTCTTCCATGATGAGTGTTGACAATACAGTTGAAATGGGCCTGTTTCTTGTTACAAAGTACACGTGTGTCTACATGAACATGTGCATACATATGTGTGTGTAGGGGTCCCGTCCCGATCGCGGTGATTGCCTGCAACCTAGGGTTCAATTTTTAAGTTTGGGAAATGCATTGAGTGTATTTTAACTTGCAAGTTTCACTTCTAATTAAAGCAAGATTTAATTACAAGTAAAAATTTTAAAGTAAACACTCTTCCTAAGATGAAACACCTTTAATGCTACATCAGCCCATTTTCTTAATACCGTATGCTTTAGAAAGGAGTTGGCAGTATTAATACAGTACTGATTTTATTTTGCCTTCCAAATTTCTCAGTTTGCCCCCAAAGAGCATGTCTGGTAGAGAATGCAGACCTAACATAGCTCCTCGTAGAGCAGACTTGTTTCCCTCCCTGGAGCTTGAGAACCGGTCAGCAGGGAAGGCCAGGTGTGGTGGGCAGCAGTGTTTGGGACCCAGCAGATTCAGACTTAAAGGTTCATTTTTCTCAGTTGCATGATCTTCCGAGTGAACCCGTAATTGGGCCTCACTCGCCTGGGTCGTATCCTTCAAGTCTGCGCTTCTGCAGCGTGGAGGTGGCCATGGGGCCCGGCCCTGCTCCCTCACGCCCACTCAGCCACCCTCTGTGATGCTGGTCTTTGTCAGCAATGTGCAGCAGATGCACAGTGCTTAGAAGTCTCTGGAGTGGACGTATTTTTCCCTCCTGATTCCTGTGCCATTTAAAGCGTCCGTGACTGCTTTCCAAGACAGGCGAAGGCGTGAGGGTAGAGAGTCTCGGCTAATGAGGGATGCTGGCTCCCTCCCAAAGCACCCCACACTAATCTCTCCCCAAAAAGCCGGGCCTCCTCCCAGACATCTGAGGGCTCCCCATGGGTGACGGCCTGCTGGTCATGTGCATTCCCACACCCCAGACTTGCTGCCAGTCAGCGCCTGCCGTTCACCCTGGTGCCGATGGGTGACCGTGCCCGGGCTGTGTGCGCTTCCCTCCCGATACTTCCCGGGGTTAGTTCGCTCCTCCAGAGCCAGCCTGCCAGGTTCCTCTACGATAAATAGACCTAGTCACGAAAGCGTGAATAATCCAAAGAGAATCTGGGCCGGTGCACTCCGATGCGCCCTGACACATACCGCAATGTGCCAAGTGCAGCTTAGAATTTTCCAAGATAAACGGTGAATCTTAAGGGGAGTATTTTATCCTCTTGTGAGGAAAAGTACTTTAAAATGTGCAAAACTGATGAATCAGAGCTTAAGGAAGACTGAGACCCCATTTTGGCCAAACCTGAGAGGGTGAGGACGTCACTGGTTTTGAACGCAGCTGACTGCGCCCCGCGGGGCCTGTAAGCAGCACGTGACACGGAGGTTGGTCATCCCGTGTGGGCAGTCGGCTTCCACAGCAGGAACTGACCACTCAGCAGGACCCCTACCTCGAGAAAAGGGGCTGCCTACCTCCACTGGATTTAATCTTGAAAATCGGGCCCCGAACAGGCGGTCACCTTCCTTCCGTGCGGTACAAGCTCGCCTTTAAGCTCTGCTTCTGATGTTGCCTTCCTTTACCTAAAGTGATTCTGAGTCATTAGTGTGATGAAGGAAATACTGTCTGAGGCCTTTTTTTTTTTTTTTGGATTCACATATGACGCCAAAGCTGCAAAATAGGAACGAAGCATGGTAATAATGCTGGTCCAGAGGTGGCCAAATTTGTATGCTTTTTCTGGGCCTGCTGCCAAGAGCAGACCTGGCTCCCTAATGGGAGCACGGTATGCTTCCCCTACAGCCTCCGTACTCAGGGGTTCTCTCCGGAGACAGAGAAGGAAGTCTAGGGGAGGCCTAAGCCTCTGAAGCCACCACCACTGGTTTCTCACAGCAATGAGAAGCATGCAGGCCAGGCAGGCTTGCAAGCAACAGGTGTGTCCCATGTCCCTCACATCTCTGGCCTATCTCGGGTTACTCCGAGTCACCCCCAAATGTGAGACAGCAAGGACCGCTCGGTGGCAATTGGCCAGTTGGATCCTTTCTAAATGTCACTTAGATGACTTAACCAAGGCTTAGTTCGTGTTTTGCAGCCGTATGGAAATTTAGCTGGTCAGATCATTAGAAGTCTGTAATCACCTGACATGCTAAGTGTCTGTCTGTGCCCCGAGACGCAAGAGTGGCCGTCTGACCTCACCCTGTCCTTGTCTAGGAAACACGCTGGAGAAGAAAGGTGGCAAGGAGTTTGTGGAAGCTGTTCTGGAGCTCCGAAAAAAGAACGGGCCCTTGGAAGTCGCTGGAGGTGAGCTGGGGAAGGGCGTGCCTCGTGCGGCATCAGGAGAACCGGGTCTTGAGGCATCTTGGGAGTTGAGAGGTGCATGGCCACGCACACCTGTGTCCGAACTAGAGCCACAGGGAAGCCTGTCCGCTTTACGACGTGGACTTACCACATGCAGATTGTCAGGGGGAGCTTAAGGGTTGTGCAAACTGCCCTTCCACTTTTTTTCTTTATTGCTCAAAAGAGCTCTTTAATGTTTGATGTCTAGACCTCTCATTTTAAGGAATTACAGCAGCCAGGAGTTTGGCAAAGCTAAGAGTCGAGACTTGTCGATAGTGATACTGAGCCATCTGCAGAAGTGCTGGGGAAACATGCAAATGAATCCTTTTCATTCAGCCATCTGTGTTTTTAATGGGAAAAATCAAAGTAGACATTCTTCATTTGCCAGTCACACCTTTCCTGATACCAGGGGATACGAAAATGACTTGGAATCTGATGTAGGGAGAAAGATGGCTAAGAGCTAGAAGCAGGTCCTTCTTCCGCTGCTGGCCTGGATTTTGAAATGTGAGGTGGTCAGAGGGGTATGGTCTCAGGGTACAGGGCGTTTCCAAGCCCTTCTGGGTATTGCCACCGAAGTCCCATATGGAACAAGGGAGGACCCTGCATTATTAATTAACCACCCAGGGGCTCCTGGCCTCCTCTCAATCCCTTCCTGGCCCCTCTCTGTGCCAGCCCAGAGGTCCTTCCTTTGGGTGACCCTCGGTTGGAGCTGTGACGAGAGGCAGTCCTGGTGCTGCCATGCACCCAAATCAGCTGGTGACACCTGAGCCTCAGCTGAGGCAAACCAATCACATTTAGCATGGCTGAAGACACACTTGCCTGTTTTATTAACTCATTTTGTTCTTGATATCAGCATCTGTTTTACAAGATGTTTTAAAATACTTCTAAACATAGAAAGGTTGTATAAAACACAGCCCTGCTCCACTGTCCCAAAGATGATCCCTGTTAGGATGTTTCCTTCCAGTCTTTTCCCATGTGTCGTTCAGCCGTGACTTCTCCCACGGACAGACCAGTGCGCAAACCCCCCGGTCTCCCGTTGCCAGAGGTCAGCACTTCATCCCAGAGTTCTCCGGTCAGGGAGCAGAGCCGGGACTCCAACTCAGACCCGTGTCTTGGCTCAGAGCTGTTGCTACCGCCCCATGAGAAACCGCCCACCAATCATGCTCTCCCCATCCCCACTGGCATCACAACCTTGACAGCCCTACCCCTGAGGACGGTTGTCCCTCAGCAGACAGGCTCAGCACACAGTCCAACGACAGCGGTGGTGTGGGCTCTTGTGCAGAAACAGAGCAGGCAGCACTCACCACACCCGTGGACCCACAACCACCCGCTCCGCAGTGCATCTTGGGGGACAGGGGTCACAGAACGTGCTCTGGGAGACCCCGCACTAACGTGTCACCCTTGCTGGGGGCAGCACATTGGAGGCCAGGCTCTTTGGATCTGATGAGGGGCAGAGCCTGAGGGCAAAAGTTGGCTGTGGGGTGGACATGGAGAGTTAGACAAAGCAGTTCTTCCAGGACCAGAGACCAGTAGTGTCGTGAAAGAACAGTTTAATTCTGTCCACACCAAGGGGGATCAGGGGGAGAAGGGCACTGGAACTCTATCAATCAGTCATGTTGCTTAGCGGTTCAGGAAACGGAGCTGCTTTCCTGATAGGTTTATCCTGAACTGTGCCCGGGGTGGGGGGATTTATAGATATGTCCTCATTATCTGTACTTGAGTCCACTGGAGGAATGGGGCTTGGAGCCCCCAAAAGGCAAGCCTGAGGCTGCCAACATTGTGACATAGTCAGTCAAGTGAGGTGGTTCAGGCTCTGCCCCTGGGAGGGTACAGAGAGAGCTCGCTGTCCTCTTGGCTAGCATTCCTGGTGGTGAGGCATCCTAATGCCAACTTTCCGAGGGTGGGCCTTGGCCCAGTGTCTCCCCGAAGAAGACTAGCTGGGGAGCAGCCCCCCGGAGGCGTCCATGTTGGGCATCTGGTGCCGTGTGCCCTGCAGAGGGACGGAACTCACTGTTTCTGTCTCGTCCCCTCCAGCTGCTGTCAGTGCGGGCCACGGCCTGCCTGCCAAGTTTGTGATCCACTGTAATAGTCCGGTCTGGGGTGCAGACAAGTGTGAGGAACTTCTGGAAAAGACGGTGAAGAACTGCTTGGCCCTGGCCGATGATAAGAAGCTCAAGTCCATCGCGTTCCCATCCATTGGCAGTGGCAGGTAAGGACACACGGCTTGTGATGTCATTACCGGATGTACTGATCTGCATAGGCAGCCCATAATTGTGGAGCTCTGGCTGGTACGAGGTCCGCTGAGACTGTCCTCAGGCCACCTGATGCGTCGAGAAGATAGGGAATAATACAAACATGAAGCAATGGTGAACAGCAATTGAAGGGACACAGTGAGACAGGAAGCCTGAGGCCAATAGAAATTTCCGGCGTGACAGCAAATGTCAGCACGGGAAGGGGCCTCAGGGTGTGCTGGGACCATCAGAGATGGTGGCTGAGTGAGTGAGCCTTGCAGGACACTAAGACTCAGATGTGGGGTGAGTGGGGAGGACAGGGCAGGTGTGAAGGCTGGGATGCTCGTGACGAGAGCACCCTCCCACACCCACACCATCCTCTGCCTCTCGCCTTTGTTCTCCCAAGCGTCCTTGCCCTCCCCCAAACCTGCGCACTCCGCCTCTGTCTCCCTGTCCTGCTGTCGAGCTCAGGAGGGGTGGGCCTGAGTGGGCACTTAAGTAACCGTGAAACAGGCCTGGGCCCAGCCTACCTCCCAGCCCTGAACTATCCACGGTAGGCTCTGGGTGTGTGCTAGCAGGAATTAAAGGAGCTCTGAGAAGGGAGAGGGCTTTGGGAGCTCCACGGCATGCTGAAGAGGCCGTGCCCCAACGCCCATCCCATCACGGGGTCGTCCCAGAAGACTCGCTGTCTGGATTGGGCACCGAAGCCAAGGGAAACGGGCCTGCAGAGGCTGCTGTGTGGACATCTTGGGCCCGACAGAGGCCACAACCCCGGGCTCTGCCTTGGCTGCACCTGGGGCATCCCGTCCGGACTGTGCGCCTCCCCGGGTCTCTGCCGTCGGCCCCACCCAGTGCGCCAGGACGGCAGGGCTGTGGGACGAGACCACACCGACTTCCCTGGGCCCGCAGGCTGTGCCAGGGAGCCTGAGTATGGATCCTCAAACCCCTTCCTCACCTTTCTAGAAAGCTCCTTTCAAAGCACTCCTCTTCCCAGCCCATGAGGACAGAGAGTGGAGTTTGCTATTTCCATCTCGGGCAAGCTTTGTAATGGTGCCATCATCCCGCATGCTGCCATCACCGAGGTTCCACACCTCGCTAGCCCTGGGCAGGTGTCCTGTCCCCTCAGCCTGGGGCGCACAGCTGCCGTAGGGCTGGCAGGACTTCCCCAAGGACGGATATGGGAGGAGAGCTGTGGCTAGAGCCTCCGTCCCTGCCCGCCTCCAGCAGCCACAGGCCCTCCCAGGCTGCACGGGCCTCCCCTCCCCTCCTCTGGTCCTGTAGTTCCGAGCAGCCCTGGCGTCCGGTACCAGGTCCTCCCTGGAGTGAAGGGCCCTCCGTCCTCTGTGCTAGTGCAGTGCGCTGCGTCCTCGGGCTTACTAGCAAAAAGAAGCCGGAGCACCCAAGCCGCCGTGTCCCCACAGTATGTGTGGGGGGAGAGGAACCCGCAAGGGAGAAGTGCAAGCTCCCGCCAGCCGCCTGCCCTGTGGACGCGGAGTGCCACTCTACCGCCGAAGTCAGGGACGTCCAGAGCTATGTGATGACCCACTCGTTGGAGGGTTGCCTACACTTGCAATCACTATGCTTTTTCCTTTGCTTTCTTTTGCCAAAAGCCTATGTTGAACGTGACTGTAAAACACTTTTAAATGCCTCTTAAAAGCTAACAGAGATAGAGCATTGGAAGCCCCTCGGTGGGCGGTCAGAGCACGTGGCAGAGACAGAAGCGAGCGTCCTAAGGAGTCAGCAAGCACCCCACAGCTTGAACGTTCCCCAGAACCAGGGAGATGAGTAATAGGTGCCAGAGACCATTCAAAACCATTTTTGACAAAGCGCTTGTGAACCAGAGTGTAAGCAGCCAGCTTCCTGCTTCTCCCACCTCCCATAAAAGGTCTGTTCTTCGGCACCGCCCTGCTGTGTGACCTTGGCTAAATGAGTTAGCCTCTCTGACCCTGGCCTGCCTTATCAGGGAGCAAGGCTCTGGGGACGGCCCTTCCTCACAGATGGCTCCGAGGCTCAATTAGTGCTTCGGATGCACTTTGATCTCCTCTGATGAAAGGTGCTTCTGAAGAAAGAAGCAACAGGAGCCTTTATTGGAGGCAATAATTTCATATTCTTTCATATGGGTAGTGGGAAACTTTTAATTGAAGCATAAAAGTAATTCTCTACATTTTTCACAGAGTAAAAAGTTTTTAAAAACAATCAATTGAACGCTTTTAAGAGGGCAGAATGCCAAAGGCAAGCACGCGTGCTCAGCCCCCAGCCCCACATCTGTCGGGCAGACCTGGCCCCACGGAGCGGTGTAGACAGCCGCCCTGTCTTTCATGAGCAGAGATTGGGATTACACCAGAGCCGGCCCGTAAATCACGGTGGGTTTTAGGAGGGGAAATAAAACAGCTTGTTTGTGGCATCCAGTGTCTCCGGCATAAAAGTCCCATTGGAATTAAAACAGTATAAATGCAAACATGTTGGTAAAGAGCAGTGGGAACACTTTCTCTCTGCCCAGGCCGGCCTCGGGGAAGCCGCCTCCGGTATGTGGACCTCCTGTCTGTCTGTGGGCACTGCGGTCACGGTATTTATGGATCCCCCACTCCGTCAGCTCTGTTTGACGTTCGGGGGCGACCCGTCTCTGGAGGGGTAGTATAAAGGGAATAAGTACTTTGGGGCTTTGATTAAACTCTGCTTAGATTTATGAGCTTAAAAGAACCGCCAGGTTTTTTTTTCAAGCTTCCATTTATGGGTATTGCTTGAGTCTAGGTACTGTGCTAAGCCCCCGGTCTGCGTTATTGCCCACTGGCATTAATTCTACTCAAAGTAAAAACGAACGAACAAAAAACAAAAACAAACCAAAAAATATGGAAGCTGAGAGGGGTTAACTCACTCACCTGCGGTGCCACAGCTTGGACTGGGTAGAGCCCGAATTTGAGGGCAAGTCCTTGGCATCTGTGCTGGTGAAATGAGGCACATGGAACCCCTTCCTTCTGTCCCCATTGGTCAACAGACCCCTTTTGCCCTCCAGCAGATGATCACCCCACTGCTTGAGCACTCTCTAGAGGAGTGGATTTTAGGGAACCTTGGAAACCCCACCTTGGAATTCCCTGACCTCGCCCTCCCTCCACCCTGGAGTGAGAGAAGTAACAGGCCGCAGTGGGTTATGCTCCCCGGCCCGTCCGCATGCCGTCCAGAACTACAGCCCGCTGCTCTCCCCTGCTGGCCCACTCTTAACCTCTGGAGAGGTGGCCTTCAGGTGGGGCAGCTTGACACGGGCAGTTACTCAAAGCCACACAGAACAGGGCAAAGTGGAAAGGCCCAGTAGCACAGTGTGAGGGATACCTAATCCTAGCAGCGAAGTGACCACCCGGGGGCACGCTTTCCCAGCATCACCCAACCTTCCGTGCCCTCCAGCCCTACCCTCTCCAAGACCGCCAAGACAGACAGGTGGACCGGTCTAGCATGGAAACCCAAGTCCATCTAGAATCCACCTTTAATCCCACCCTGCCTTCCAAGGCAAGCTCCCAGACTGACTCGTCCAGAAAGTCTGCCTGCACTTTTCCATCTCCCAGGACATAGCCTCTCCCCACAGGATTCTCCACGGTCCCTCATCAGCCTGTTCAACACCACTCCTGGCCTAGAGTCCTTCCTGTGTGCCTGCCAGCCCCACAGAGGAGCTCCCCGATAACAGGGGTGCTTGGCGGTGCCCCATCCAAGGTGGGGGCTCAGCAGCGCTGGAGGAACCCTCTTCTCTGATGTGGCCCTGGTGAGCCCAGAACCCCTGCCATCCCGGTGGAATGGAAAGACAACCAATATGGAGCCCCCTGACCATTCCTGACCAGGCTGACCCAAAGGGCGCCAGATCAAGAAAGCCCCTGTGGTCCCCTGGCACCCATCTAGGGGAGGTGAGGCCCAAGGCACTTGGGAAGGGCTGTCCCAGACAACTGGAATGACTTCAGGGGAAGCTCAGACATCTCCTTAGTCTGCTCGAAGGCGAAGACACTGACTGCAGAGAAACTTAAGGCACAGGCTGGACCCACAGCCCCTAACAGGCCCCATAGTGCCCAAGGGGGGATAGGAGGGACACCCACCTGTTGGGGGCAGCAGCATCCTTGGCATCACTGCCCCGTGTACCCCTGAAGTACCTCTAATGCTTAGAGAGGCTAACGCCCCTGCCCCAGGGCCGCTGGGATTCAAACCCCAATCTGACGCTAGGACAGAAGCCCCAACCCCCTCTTGCTCTGCTGTGTCTTGGGGGGCAGGGGGGGGTCTCTGGTCTTCAGAAGATGGACAAAGTGACGGTCACAGGGGCAACAGGCCGGAGCTGGGGGAGGAGGGCCCAAAGACTTGGCCAAGCAGGGAGGGCCATTCAGGGCGGCTGCAGCGAAGCAACCAGCAGGGGACCCAAGCAGCCAGGAAGCCGGGAGAGGAGCAAGACCCCACAGGCCACTGGTGCTCCTGGAGCTGGCCCATGCCGCACCGGGGCCCCCGCGTCTCCCTGCCACACGGGGCGTGCCGGCAGGAGTGGCTGACAGCCCTCCAGAGCGACTAGGCATCGCACGCCGGCCAGCAGCTTTCCGGGGGCCGGAGCCCACACGGTCGGCCCAGGGAAGGTGCAGAGGCCAGCGCGGTCACGGGGCCTGGGAGGAAGGCGGTTTCCCACCACGTGAGCCTTCTCGAAGACCCTGCAAGACTGCCTGCTGGACAGGTACCGTGACCGATGAGGACGCCGGATCCCGCTCACCACTCCCAGCCTCCTGGCACAGTAGGTGCGTGGACTCCCCACCCCACTTCCCCGGACGGGCAGCAAGCCGCAGAGGCAGGGCCTGGCCTCACACCCTGTGTGGCTCCACGGCCTGAGCCCCGAAAGGCCCTGCTGCTCCGCCCAGGCCACTGCGTGCCCCGCAGCCACCCCTGACGTGAGGACACCGCTCCGTTTTGCTACAAACACTTGGAACTGCGGCTCCGCGAATCCACTTGGCAGCCCTGACAACATAAGGAAAGCTCGTACCTTCCCCAGTCCTTCCCGGCGGCCTGTGCGGTCCGGAGCAGCCGCGCTCCCGTGGCCGGCGTTCTGGAGGCCGTGGTTGCCTAGGACAGAGGGATGGGCTTGTTAAGGGGAGGCGTTCCTGGAAACAAGTGAGACTCACTCGTGCCCGGCAGTGAGCTTCAAAGAGGACCCCAGCCCTTGCCCCGTCAGCCGTGGGGCCCGCAAGGTTCGGATACTGCAGGCCCGACACCGCGGGCCCCTGCCTCTCTGCCCCGCTTACAGGTTCTTAACCGTGGGGCCCACCCTGTGAGCTCAGATTAGGAAGTCCATGCCGGCTCCATGGGAACAGTGGTGTTCGCAGGTGTTCCCTCGGCCTGCTGAATCGGACTCGCCAGGTGGAGCCCAGCACCCTGCATGTGGACAAGCCCTCTGTGATCCTGCCAGAGAGAAAACTGACAACGGTTGACGTAGAGGGACGGGAAAGAACCTTCCCTCACTGGCCATCACACACCCCTTTTCAGGAGCGCGACGCGGAGGGGCATGGAAAGCTAGAGGAGGTCTGTGTCAGAAAGTGCTGGAGTCCGGCAGCAGTGACAGGCGTGCTCTTGGCCGGAGCGTCTGCATGGACTGCGGGTGAGGGCAGCCAACAGAGCCGGGCCCCCGGGCCAGCGCGGTGCAGGTGCAGGAGGAGGTGGGCGCGGCCATCCCGCCGCTCAACAGACTGCAGGGAAATTCTACGGGTCCTCACCTGAGGCCAGCTCACCCCGCGGGTGTGACGCACCCACGGACGGAAGGGCGCCCTCGCTGCGGGGAGCTGGGCTTCCAGGGCTGAGACCGACCCCTCACGGCCCCGCCCAGCCCCCACCAGCCAGGCCACGTCCACACACGAAGCTCCGCATGGTCCAGAAGCCCCCAGCGTGCCCTTGGCTGGAGCCCCGGCTACTTCCCGTCCTGCTGCAGCTTCCACGAGCTCCCCGGTCCTGCAGACCGGGCCACCGGCTGCCTCCTCCCCAGGCTTTTCTCAGCAGAGATGAAACGAGGGGCTGTGATCTGGCAGCCCCTTTGGGCAGCAGCTGAACTTACAGCAGGAAAATAAATATTTGCTCTTTGTGAGAGCCCTTATTCCAGTGACCCCATGACCCTGTCTCTGCACAAAATCTGGCCCTGGTCCCACTCTCAGGAGTGGGACTGGGTGAAGGGCAGCCCCTACGCCCTCATGTGCCCACAGTGGGTATGAGTTGGACTCCCCACAGCACTCACGGGAACATCCTCACTGCAGAGGCCTCCCCCCACAAAAAAAATGGAAGATCAAGTTTACGTCCTCCAGCACTTGCCACCACGTGCCTTGTTCCGGACAGCCTATCCTGTGAAGACTGTCAGGTGTGGCAAGGACAGCTGCTTCCCCAAACGGGCTTGCAGATCTGAGAGGGGACGGTTAGGGGAGGGGAACGCCTTGCCTTGTGGGTCCCACTGGTCCCCACTCATGGTCTCCACCACCCTCCATCCGCTCCCGCCTGCTGGTCACCCTTCCTCCTCTGGTGGTAGACCCGGCACCCAGGGTGGGCTCCAGAGGAATCCGGGCCTCACGGCACCATGCTGGCTGGCACACGTGTCCAGCTCTTCCTCCAGCCTCAGTCAGGCTCCGCATGGGCGGGCTCCCTGTGGGAGCGGCGCCTCTGTGACGGATCCTTCACACCCCACTGTGGCCCACAGGCCACTCAGCACAGGCCGGGCACATGCCCTGGGTGACATCCCTTGTCTGCTAAGAACGAGCTTCACTTGCGAAGCATCCAGAAGTTACTGGGGATCCATGTTCAAGCTGGGCGAAGCCCTGTTTGATGCAAAGTGGGTCACCAGAGTGGTTTTCACCTAGGGCTCTGAGCTGCTGGGTCCCGACAACAATGGAGTAAGTGTGGCTCTCGCCAGGGGAGCCAGCGAAGGTAGTTCAAAACTCCCAGGCACTGAGTGAGGAAGGCTCAGAGGGTTAAGGGAGACCCCGCACCGTCCGCACTTGAAAACCTCTCACCTAGGGGCAGGTATCCCCAGCTGAAGGAGAGGTGCAGCCGGCACGGGCGGGTTGGCCCAGCACCTGGGCTGCCAACAGGGCCCAGGCTCAGGGGTTCGAAGGCTATAGACCTGCCAATGAAAAAAGAAATCCCCATGAAAACGGGCCCCAGACTCCCACCCGAGTATCGGTCGGGAAGGATCTGAATCCAGGGCCGCCGGCTCCACAGCCCACATTCTTTCTGCCACATGAGGCAAGCTGCTCTGCTCCTGCCACTGTCCCGGGTCACCTGGGTCCTGCACCTGCAGGGTTGACCAGGAACAGCCTCAGGCACACTTGAGAGTAAGTGGTGTCAGTCTCTAGACCTCATTTGAGATTCTTGAGAATTCTGCGCACCTACCCCCGCTGCCATCGCCACCTGACATTCATTTTAAGTGGAAATAGGTGTGGATTCACAGCCATTTGGCCTGGAGACTCGGATGCTGTCCCTCGAGATGCAGAGCCCCCTTGGCCAGGAGTCGTCCCCTGCACCCGCAGCTCCCCTGGGCCCTGGCCTTTGGACGGTGCGAGCTGGTGTGTTCTGGGATGCACTCCAGGCCAGCAGCCCCAGCACTGTGAAGTCTCAGGCCCACGTGAGGGGTGTAACCTTCCTGCCTGTGTGCATGAAGAACAGCACCGCCCCCCCCGCCCGCCGCCCCTGGAGAAGCCCCGGCCTCCAGCCGTCCCGGGGAGTGAGACCCACAGCTGTGCGTCCTCGTGCCAGTCACAGTGATGCTGGGAGGGGAAACCTAGGAGCTCCAGCTACCCTTGGGAGACTTAATGCCTAAAACGCAGATCCTGCCTGTCTGCTGGTTGCTCTCAGAACACCTGGCATGTCCCCTTTCTCTGAGGGCACCTAGAACATTCTCCACGTCCTAGCTCTCTGCCCACTTGTCATTCCCTGGTGTGGCAGGCGCTGGCCTTTCTCATGCCTTTGTATGAGCAGCCATAGGAACCCCCCAGGGGGGGCCATTGAGGCAACATGAGGCAAAGCACAACACCCGGCCTTGGGGGCCTCCGGGAGGGAGGGAGGGGGGCAGGGCCGTGGCCGCAGTGGTCTCTCTGGCTGCTGAGCACTTTTCTCTCCTGCAGGAATGGTTTTCCAAAACAGACGGCAGCTCAGCTGATCCTGAAGGCCATCTCCAGTTACTTCGTGTCAACAATGTCCTCTTCCATCAAAACGGTGTATTTCGTGCTTTTTGACAGCGAGAGTATAGGCATCTACGTACAGGAAATGGCCAAGCTGGACGCCAACTAGGCTGTGGAACTACGAGCCAGCCTGCACCGTGCCCCCGCCTCCAATCTGAAAGAAAGAAAGAAAAATCCCCTTCACTCCTGTTGGGAGGCGGGACCCTTTCATTTCCAATTTTGCTCATCTAGGGAAAATAAGGTTTTGGTTTCCAGTTTAATTGTTTTTGACCTTCTAAAATGTTTTTACGTTAGCACTGATAGTTGGCATTACTATTGTTAAGCACTGTGTTCCAGACCGTGTCTGACTTTAGTGTAACCTAGGAGATTTTATAGTTTTATTTTAATGAAATCCTGCTTGACGCAGAACAGCGGGGAGAGCAGTGTCTTCTGTGTGTGGCCGAATCCAGGAAGCCTGTTTTGTAACCGTGTGTCGTGGTGCTTTATTGTACACCCAGTGGCGTTCTTTTTACTATAATGTTCTTTTTTTTTTCTCAAGAAGAAAAATCATGAATTTGCAGCAGACTTAATTTTTGTTTACTTTTTGTCTTAATGATGGATTTGAAAATGAAAGATTTAAAAGGCAGAACAGAATCTGTTGTCCTTAATTATATTTGCAATTTGGAATTTGTGTGAATTGATTTAGTAAAATGTTAAACTGCTGTTGTGACTGGCGTGTTTTAACTTACTGTGCCCTTGAGCCCTAGGTGGGCTCCTCTCATCACAGGATGTGGGGGGGGCTGGGGCGGGGCAGCCGCCCACCCCCCACCCCCCGAAACACCACCGGGCCACTGCTGCCTGGACACGGGCATCTTCAGTCCCTGATGGCTGGGAGGGGGGAGCTCATGTGAAGTCTCTCCTTCCATCCTTGTGACACCGGGCAAGGGTGTTCTCCCCATTTCGTGGATGAGGAAGCAGATCTACCAAAAGCCATGCGGGGGGCAAGCGGCAGACTAGTATTCGAGTCCAGGTCTTTAGACTCTGAGCCCAGGTCTCTCCTGCCATCTGCGACCCCCCACTCCCCCCGCCCGATGGATGTTCTCTCTGGTTCATGGATGGGCCCAGTGTCCCTGGGCCTCTTGCCAAATGGAGCTGCTGAAGCCTCGAGTCCTCCACCCGGGCTGTGTTGGGCCTTCTGTGCCTATAGGAAGGGTTCCTGCTGCCAAGAACATTCCAAGGGCAAGGTGCCACCACCAAGGTTCCCAAGATGTGCTGCCAGCTTTCTCGAGGCTATGGGTGTTTAGTGACGCAGATGACAGCTGATCCTTGAACAACGTGGGGGTCAGGGGCGCCAACCCCCGCACGGTCGAAAATCCACGTACTTACGACTTCCCCAAACTTAACTACCAGTAACCTACTGTTGACTGGAAGCCTTGCTGATAACAGAGCCGATGAACATATTCTGTAAATTACATGTAGTATATATACTGTATTGCTACAATAAAGAAAGCTCGAGAAAAAAATGTAAGCAGAGGGCAGAGAAACTACATTTATAGTACTGCGCTGTATTTATCAAAAAAATCCTCGCCTAAGTGGACCCGCACAGTTCAAACCCATCTTGGTCAAGGCTCAGCTGTAGTGAGAAAGATCCCAGCTAGACCAGAGGGGCTAAACTTTTTGTTACCCAAAATCAGTTAGCAAAAACACAGACACTATTTGCTTCAAAAGGTACTTTTGCCTTTATCTAAATTTGCCTACAACACACAGAAGACTATTTCTCTCTCTTTAAAAAGATGATTAACATAACATAAAAAAAAGAATTAAAAAAAAAAAAAAAAAAAAGACGTGCCTGCCTCTAAAACAGACTTTAACCAAGAGAAAATATGCAGCATACTGCATATCATGGATGGAGGTAAAGGATCATTTTTCCTTTCCAAATGGTGCCTAATGAAATCAAAATAGACATCCTGAGCCATCAAACAACCACGCTTTTCAATGAAAAGGCAACTACTGCTAACTGAAACCTGAAAGATGATTTGTCCCAAGTTTCTCCTAAAAGTAAGGTGTTATTAAAATCTTTACCTTTCTTCCCCAAGATCTCTACCGAGTCTGGATTTCCTACTTCTTGATGAGAATTTGGCAATAATAATAAGTTTATAGTTTATCGTGGTGTTTTCAAGAAGATGCATCTTTCAAGAAGATGTCATCACTTCCTAAGGAATACCTTCACACTGCTTGTGTGGACAAACCTTACTGTGCAGCCATTCACCCAAGAGCATTGATTCTGGAGGTAGAATCCGCAGTGTGCAGGGGGATGAGAAATAAGCAGGGCTAACGGGAGCTGGAAAGAGTGATCCTTTACTGTGTGCCAGGCACTGTCTTGAGCCCCATATGGGCATCATTCCATTCTGTCCTAGGGATAGTTCTGTGGGCAGTTCCCGTTATCAGAGCCATTTTACGGCTGAGAACACTGAGGCTGGGAGAGGTTAAGTAACCTGCCAGTGATCACGCTGTTCGTAAGGGACAACCAGATCCAAATGCAGAGATGCTGACCACTGCGATCCAGGGCTCACTCTAATCAGCGACTAAAGAGATTCCAGGTCACCGCGGTGGTATTTCTAACTGAAACACAGAAGGGAGCCAGGGCTAAAAAGCTTCTAGGTGAATTGCATTTCCTCAACTTTGCAGAAGGGACGGCAGAAGCAAATCCTGTGTTTAGCGGGGCTCCTCCACTAGATGGCGCCAAAAGGACTGGGAAGCAACTAGAGGAAGGGGGCCGGTTTCTGCTCTCCCTTCTGCATGCCCAAAAGAGTAAGTTGCATTTGTCAGGATTTGCGTGAATTATTTACCATAATCACCTAAATGTTTCTAAACTTTCACTAATCCAAAGTGCATCTCGCCCCTGAGATGTGGGCTCATTGAAGAAATTCTTTTCAGTGAAACGGAGGAAAGAGAGCCAGCCGACCGCCTGGGATTCCCATCATGTCTAAACCACGCAGTTAGCTTTCAAAACCAGTACCAAAAATTGTTCTCTGATGTCAGCCTCATGTTTACAGGGAAAAAAGAAAACAGCTCATTACTTTAAAGAAAAGTTGGTGTAACTGCGAGGGAAACTTGAAAGGCACACTACGCTTCTACTCAAAAGACTGGTTGGCAGTTACTGGAATTTGCCAAAAATGAAATTATTCTGCTACCTGGGGGCCATGCAGCCCTGCGATCTGTCTGGCACTAGGCAGACAACACCCCCCCCCCCCACCCCTTCAACTTGTTTCTGAGGAGTAGTCCTTGCCCTTGGCAGCTGGGCTCCGCCCTGCATAATCCAGACAATCCCCTCTGCCTCCTCCATCTGAGATCTCAGAGAGCTCCTTGGCTCCAGCTGGCACGAAGGGGACAGTAATAACTACCGTGTGTGTACCCACTGGTCCTCTACATCCATTTCAGCTACTTCCCACGGCAACCCTGCGATGGTGGTAACACTATCCCTATCTTACAGATGAGAAAAGTACAACACACCCTTCTAGGTGAGGCGTATTCCCCCAAGTCATACAGCCCTCAGTGCTGGAGCTAGGATGTGAACCCAGCTGTCTGACTCTACAAAGCTCTCCCCACTCTATGGTATCTGAACCCCCAGAGGTGGCCTCTCCTTTGGCATGCACCCCCAAGTTTTGTTCCGGTTAGGCAGAGGCCTTCTTGCCTATTCACTGACAGGTCCTGCGTGGCCGGCCCTGGCAGCATAAACAGAACGTGTTCGAGGACAGATGAGCAGAAATACGTATTTAAAGCAATCTAGGGGCCAGCGAGATTTGCTGGGTATTTATTACGAATGAGCCCTCAAACTGAGGCCTCTTGCAAGGGCAGATTGGACAGTGCGTCTGTCCAGCAGAGTGGGAGACCCAGAGCCACGCTTGCTGGACGGGCAGGGACTCAGGAGAGAGCTCACTACTCCATGTGCAGGGAGTGTTCTGGGCCGCAAATGACCTAGACCTAGACCAGGACTCCCTAGGACAGGCCGTAATCTCCTAGGCCAAGAGAACAAGGGGATAGGTGGTAAGTGGCCAGACGACACACAGGCACGGCAGCCCCAGCCGGGGGGTGGCGGGGAGCCACAGGGTCTGTGGGGGCTGAGAAGCCCAGACCTGCACCCCACATGCAGCCAGGCCCGCCACGTCAGCCCAGGCCTCTGCTCCCCGGCCCTGGCCCTGGTATGTGGAGCTGTCTGTCCGTGCCTGTGTTCATCTGGCAGAATTCCCCCTTCCCGTTCAGGGTCAGGCGGATAGATTCGGTCACAGCTACGGTCTGCCCTGGCGGAGAAAAGGCGAGACGCGAAGACCAGAAAACAAGAGGTGAGCAGTCATTTCGGTCTGTCGTCCAGCCTCGCCAATCCCGGTCCCGTCCCGAGGCCGGAGGGCAGAAGACCCGACTGGGCCAGTCAGGGCTGGGGGCAGGCAGTGCTCAGGCAGTCCCCTTCCTTGTCACTCAGGCTGTGTCGTCAGTGCCCCTGGGCAGGCCGGGGGATGGCCTGGCTGCTTCCTTCACTAGCAACCACGGTGTTTAATTTTCCCGGCCCGGCGCCACCGGCCAGCGTTATCTTGGGAGCTGGCCTTGGTGCGGCCCCGGAGGGATCCCCCTGAAAGCACTGGGGTGGGAGGAGGGTCCTGGGCCCATCCCTGGCTGAGAAGAAAGGGAAACGCTCAATGGCCAGGGGTGAGGCCCCCTTTTCTCTGGCATTTCTTCTATTTAGAACCTAACCCGTTGTGTTTGCTTCTGGGGGCCCCCTGATATCAAAATAATATCCCATGACCCTCCTGACAAGGAGGTAATAAAACTGCTCATTAATCCCGGCCCCCATCACTGCCCCGCCATGCTCCTTAGCAAAGGTGTGTAAATAGATTGGCCTTTCCCTGACCCCTAAAAATCAACTCAGCCGGGCCGCTTTGTCAAACTCCAGAACAAGAGTGCTTCACGAATGCTCTCTCCGTGGAAGGCACCATCCTCCTCACACCCTTCTCCCCCCGAAGGGACTCTCACCCCTCCACGCCCCTGACAGCCACGCTCTCTCTCTCACACGGTCCCTCACACACATCTAGAAGATTCCAGAGCCCTGCGTCAGCAGAGTGCAGAAATGAAGGACGTGCAGAGAAACGTCCACCTTGAGCGGGAGCATCTGGACTTCTGTTTCCCACAAAGCTGCCGAAATTTCTCCTCAGAGAGGCCAGTTTTGCTGTGTAAATGCAGACCTTTGCTAACAGCCCCCTTGAGTATGCTTCCGGGGGCACCCAGACTGCCCTCCAGGGTCTGCCGGGGCCCTGTCCCCACAGTCGAGGGGGAGCCATGATGGGCCCTGGCGCACATGCCGCAGGTAATGTAATCACAGGGGAGGAGGCCTCCGGTCGCCCTGAAAACTGTCCCAGCCTCACAAGGTGAAGGTCGCCACCGTGGCTGTGGGCTTTTTTTTTTTTTTAAAGGTTTTATTTATTTGACAGAGAGAGACACAGCCAGAGAGGGAACACGAGCAGGGGGAGTGGGAGAGGGAGAAGCAGGCTTCCCGCGGAGCAGGGAGCCCGATGCGGGGCTCGATCCCAGGACCCTGGGATCATGACCTGAGCCGAAGGCAGACGTTGAACGACTGAGCCACCCAGGCGCCCCGTGGCTGTGGGCTTCTGACCACACTTTACTGAGGGCAGAAAGCTCAGAGTCCCAGAACGACACCCTCCAAATCTTGTGCCCAGAGCCTTGGAACCAGACCCATGACCACAGCGTAGGGTAACCCAGCCCGAGAACGCACGAAAGCGTGTCATCCGTGCCTTGCTGGCGGGAGTCCCTTCTGGCCCTGAGCCCTGGGGCAGGCGACTTTGGTCTCGATGACTTGGACGTCAATGCCACTTCCATCCCCGCATACAACTGTTGCAGTGATGAGCCCAGCGTCCCGCACCAGGACCCCGGCTGACCACCACGGCTGCCCGGTCGGGCCCCGGGCTCCACCGTCTCAACATGCCCGCCTGTGCACTCCACGCCCGGGCTGGCTGGGAAAGCCGGTATTTCTGTGCCCTGACACGGCACGGCTTCCGAAGCTTAAGAGAATAAATTAGAGTAGACCTCGAGCAGGCTCAGCTGCAGTGGATGGGCAAATTGATTTGCTTCCCATCTGGGAGATTAAATTCCACCGCCCAAAATGGCAGTGGGGTAATGAGCTGTCAGTCAGGGCCGGCGCATAATTGAGCCCCGCAGCTCCTCACTAGGTCCCACAGAGGTCCTGCCTCTGGTGTCCACCTCGAGGCAGCCTCCAAAGCCCCGCAGAGAGCTCACCTGGCCCCGTGGCACATCCCGAGTAGGGTCAATGCCGCCGTGGGCAAGGGGGAGGCCAAGTGAGGAACTTGCCCTCAGTGTAGGATACGCTTGTCCACAGCCACTGACAGCCCGTCCGGGCCGTAATTAGGGCAAATCCAAACAACTGCGGCGATGCCCAAACTTCCCTTGAGGTGGCGTGACACCCGAGAGACCTCTCCCGGCAGGACCTCGCCTGAGGCCTCCTTGGCCTCAAGTGGCCCCATCACCCCAGCACCCAAAACCATCACCCACTCAGCCCTTTCCAGCCTGCAAGACACGGACAGGCACGCGGCTGCCTGAGTCCTCACCACGCCCTGGGTGATGGTGCAGCGTCTCCATCTGCAGAACGGGTAAGAAAGAGGGACCCCTGCAATGCAGAGCTGCCTTCTGAAGTTGCCGTGGGCCTAGGCTCCGAGGAAGGCTGCTCAGCCTCGCGGGCCTCACCTTCCCACCTCTGCCTCTCTTCCCGCCGGTACGGATTCTGTTTCCGGCCACTCTTCCCTTGCTTTCAGGACTCTGTGTGTGCCAGTTCCTCAGCCTGGAACACGCCTCTGCCCCCTTTTATTTGTAATCCTGCTCAACCCTTCAGGGCTCTGCTCTTAGACCTCCCTGCCACATCCTCCAAGGAGCTTTCCCTGATCCCATCGCTATCTGGGCTAGATGCCCTCTCTCGGGGCACTCCGCACACCCCCAGCCACAGGCCTGCGCCTCCTGGGCAGCTGTCGTGTGCCGACAAGGCTGTCTGCCCATCACACAGGGACGATCACTCATTTGCACAGATCCCCTGAGCCCTCTGGGCCCAGCACCCAACAAGGCCCTGGGCACGCAGCAGTGAGCAAGTGAAGGAAGCCCTGCCCTCCGCAAGGCCAGGGACCAGGACCTTTGCACGTACAGCACCCTCGGTGCCTCGCCCCAGGGGCCTAGGGCAGGAAGGGGCGTGCTCTCAGTGGTTACGTGAATCACTCTCGAGCTGAGTCCACCAGGACCACAAGGGCTAGTCACCAGGCAGAGCCCAACTCAGAGAAGGCGGTGAGAAGACTGGGGAGAACACCATCACTGCTGACACTCCAGCCCTATACAAGTCAGCCAGGGGTCCCACCCCGCTGGATCTCTGGCTTCGTGTGGGCACACGGTGGCTGCAGAGTGGAGTCTGATGTTGGCACCAGGCCCCAGCTCAGCACATTCTTGCCACACTGCTAACCACAGCCCGGATCTCATGGCATCTGGCGTTTCAGCTTTCTTTGGCTCTTGATTTGAAAAGGGAGTGGTCATGGGAACTTTCTGGCTAGATGCTAAATCCACGATATCAATAAACAGGGAAAACGGTAGAAAATGCTTTCAGGAGAGACCTCCGAGTTCCCACAGCCAAGAGCTCCTTGCCCAAGTGCCAGGCTCTGCCAGCGAGGGCACTGGCCCGGGGCAGGTGTCCTTGGCGGGGCCCCTGGCGGCATTTCCTGATGGCCCAGCACACAAGCCCGGCTCTCACGGCCCCGGCCCCAGGACAGGAGGGCCAAGTCCTGCTGCCCACCTGGCCCAAGGCCTGGATTCTGGCACCGTCAGGCACAAAGAGCACCAGGGACACGCGGGCCCCTGACAGGATGGGTCTGACCCTCTGCTGCCTGGACACCACAGCACAGGAGTAGAGTCACAAGGACACGGGGCCTTCAAGAACCCATCTGCCACTTCCACGCTCGGGGCGGAAAGCCACAGTCACAGCACAGCCAGACGGGACGGTGCCTGGTCCCCTGAGGAGTCGGCGCGCGCTCGCCGCTCAGATCCTCCTCACCACCCCGCAAAATGAGCATGCTGATCCCCGCTCTCTAGGCGAGGGAGCGAGGCCCAGAGAGGTCAGGTTACTTGGCCAGGCCCCACAGCAGAAGCTGACAGGACCGGGATTCGGAACCAGGAACGGGAAACCGCGGAGCCAACTCTTGTTCGTTCTCTCACGCTGTCCCAGGGGCCTCCAAGGGGATACTGCCCCAGTTTACAGATGAGGAAAAGCGAGGAGGAGGTCGGCGGCTCGCGCAATGCCATCGTCAGCAAGTGGCAGGCCTTGGGCTTCCGGCCGGGCCTCCCGAGTAGAGACCGAGGACTCCGGCAAAGCCTCCGCTGACACACGCACCGGCCCCAGGCTCTGCTCCTCCACAGGCTGGGGACCTGGCCGGGGCCTTCCAGTAATTAGTGGGCTCTTGTTAAGACCCAGTCGCGCCGAGCCCGGGCCAGGACTTGTTTTTGTTCCCGAGCGGAGGCCCTCGCAGGAAGGCCAGGCGCACGTGCGCAGCCCCATAAATCCAGCCGGCGTCGCTCATTACAACGTCCTGCTTCACGACTCTGCCGGCCCCAGCCACGCACTTCGCCGGCCCCCGGCCTCCTCGCAGCCAAGTCCGGCTGCCCCGCGCCGCCCGCAGCCTCAGACATGAGCTCATCCAGCGCGCCGCGTGTGAGGAAGGGGCCGGGCGGCTCTCGGCAGCAAGGGGACAATGTGCCTATTAAGGCTGTCAGCTGTCAGCCCCCCCCCCCCCCAACGCACACAGCCTGCCCCGCTGAGGCAGGACCACCCCACTCTGGTGCCCTGCGCCGTGGCCTGTCCACTCTGACAGCAGCCACGGGGAGTCGGAGCACGGCGGCGGCGAGGACTCGGGTGATGGGAGCAGCAGGCTCAGGGACCTGCAGCCCCTGAGCACCGTCCTGCCCCTGGAGGACTGACCAAGTCCCTGTGGGATCCGGGCAGGTTCCCTGGCCCCTCTGAGCTTTCATTCTTCCATTCTCTATAAAATGGGAAACCACTCCCCGTTCCGGCTGGGAGAACAGGGCTCCATGGCCCGTGACCTTGAGCCGTACTATGGCATTCCATCGGTATGAAACCTGGCTGGTCCTCTGTTTCTATGGTCTGAGGAACGCGGAGGGGACAAGGGGCTAGGCAAGTCACCCCACCTCTTGAGGGTGTGGTCTCCTTGCCTGTAAAATAGAGTTGGCAGCATGGTGTCAGGGACAAATACATAAAGAAATGTGAACTATTCTTTCTATTGCTCTGATTCCCATAAAGGTTAGAAACCATGGACCTGCCATGGCTAACATCCAAACTCCGGCCATGGTCAGTGTTTGAGAGTTAGCCGGCTCATCTCTATGTGGGCCAAGTTCAAGGGACCCTGGCCAGGTGGTTACCAATACCATGTACAATTCTAACCCAACCTTTACTGTATGTAGCTGAAGGTGCTGGAATTATTTTTTTTTTAATTTTTTTATTGTTATGTTAATCCCCATACATTACATCATTAGTTTTAGATATAGTGTTCCATGATTCATTGTTTGTGCATAACACCCAGTGCTCCATGCAGAACGTGCCCTCCTCAATACCCATCACCAGGCTAACCCATCCTCCCACCCCCCTCCCCTCTAGAACCCTCAGTTTGTTTTTCAGAGTCCATCGTCTCTCATGGTTCTTCTCCCCCTCCGAT